>NC_135971.1:38454859-38469320 GCF_053455715.1 Rhinoraja longicauda | reverse complement strand
AACCATAACCATAACCATAACCATAATCATAATCATAATCATAATCATAATCATAATCTTAATCATAATCATAATCATAATCATAATCATAATCATAATCATAATCATAATCATAATCATAATCATATCATAGTCATAATCATAATCATAATCATACTTTATTAGACAAGTATGTTTTGCAACATACGCTGAATTTGATTTGCCACACAGTCATACCAATAAAAAGAATTAAGACACACAAAATAGATTTTAACATAAACAACCACCACAATGACTCCTCCACATTCCTCACAGTGATTGAATGCGAAATAAAAGTTCAATCTCTTCCCTTCTTCGTTCCCCGCTGTCGGGGGCCTCGAGCCTTCGGTTGACGGGACGATCTTGGCTCCCGTAGCCGGCGGTCGGGCCCTCCACGTAGGGGCGATCAAGTTCCCGCATCGGGGAGATCTCAGCTCCCCTCGCCGGGCGATCAGACCCCGGGACGGGGCTGGTTGAACCTTCTGGGACTTTGGAGCTTCCCGACATCAGTCGCCACCCGAGACTGCGAGCTCCTCGATGTTGAAATCCGCAGGCCGCGGTTGGAGCGTCGATCCCAGGCAAGGGAACGCAGGCTCCGATGGTAAGTCCACGGCCCCGCGGTGGGGCTCAAAGTCAGTCTCGAGCAAAGCCGCCAGCTCCATGATGTTAGACCGCAGAGTGACCGGAGACACGATCCGGAAAATTCGCATCTCCACCAAGGTAATTTATTGCTCTCATTACCTTATTCACGTCAATAAGATTATCCCTCATTTTCCTATACTCCAATGAATAAAGTCCAAGCCTGTCCAACCTCGCCCGATAACTGAGGCCCCAAGTTCTGCCAATACACTCAGAAATCTGAAATTGCTTTCCTTCCAGCTTAACAACATCTTTCCTACACACTGTGAAGGCCCTGCCCTGGGTCGACTTCCAAAAATGCAAAACCTTGCACATATCCACATTAAACTCCGTTAACTATTACCCCGCCCACTTACCCAACGGATTAAAATCTTACTGTAATTGTTGCTAACCATTTTGAAAACCACCTACGTTAACATCTAATCTGCAAACCTACTCATAATGTTTTCTAGATTCTCATAAAAATGTTAACGAAATCACAAACCGGTACGGGGGCTCAGTGCCGATCCCTAAGGCACGCCATTAAACAGAGCCCTCCCGTCCGATAAACCAGCTTCTACAATCACCCTCTGCTTCCTTCCATGACGCAAATTCTCCATTCCGTTCGCTAGCTCTCGTTGGATCCCATGCGTTCTATCCTTCCAATGCAGCCTACCATGCGGAACCTCATCAAATTCCTTGCTCGATTTTGGTTTCTTCTTCACAAAATCAAATCAGATTCCATCGACACGATCTCCCACGTACAAGGAATGCTGACTATCCCTAATTCGCATATATATCTTATGCTTCCGAATACCTCTAATAACCTGCCTTCTGGTCTAGAGTTCCGAGGCATTACCTTGCAGACCTTCTTAAACAGGAATTCCACAACCACACCCGTAGAAACATGGAAACATAGAAACATAGAAAATAGGTGCAGGAGGAGGCCATTCGGCCCTTCGAGCCAGCACCGCCATTCATTGTGATCGTGGCTGATTGTCCCCAATCAATAACCCGTGCCTGCCTTCTCACCATATCCCTTGATCCTGCTACCCCCTAGAGCTCTATCTAACTCTCTTTTAAATTCACCCAGTGAATTGGCCTCTACTGCCTTCTGTAGCAGAGAATTCCACAGTCAATGACGATCCATGTACAATATATCTCAGTATGGGCATCTGCTCTTTCTGTTCTTATTTCGTACAGTGTCCTCCGATGTACCTGATCAGGCCCAAGAGAATTAGCTGCCTTCATTCGCTTTAGGACGGTCAGCATCTCCTCGGCTGTAATACTATCTGTCCTCAAGACACTTCCAGTAACTGTCTAGATATCCCCAAGTTCCATGTCTTTATCTATGGTCAAAACAGAGCGGAAATACTCATCGAAGTCAGGCCACAGGAACCTGTACCGCTATAGATCTCTGTTCACCAATTGTTCTGTGGCCCCTACATATACCGCTGACGTCCGACTACAATTTAACTCCCCAAAACTGTATCACTTCTGAGTTGTCAGCATTGAATGCCATTCAATTCAATTCACGCATTCAATTATCGCAGAGATTTCCCTCATATCTATTGTATGTGCTGTCGACATGATCAGATCATGGTTTTCCAAGTGCTTCAAAGGTGTGAACGTGCTCAATGGTCATAGGTACCGACAACGGAGTAAGGAAATTGTTACTTGCAGCAGCCTAACATGGACAGAAACGCAATACACAAAACAATAAAAACATTATAATAAAAAATACAGTCACATAATACCTGTAATACTAATGCAAACAAAACCAACCCTCAGTCCTTAGTGCAACAATAGAAAGTCCAAAAGACTTTCAAGCTGCTGCGGTTAGTGATGTGAAGTGAGCCCGACAGAAGCTATTCTGGAACCACGCGGTCATGATTTCATGCTCCGATCGAAGGCTTGAAATGAGAACGTGGCCAGGATGACGTGGGTCTTTCGCGATATGCGGTGTCTGTTCTGAGGCAGAACGTCCCAGAGATCCCTTCGATAGTGGGGAAAGTTGAATTTGTGATGCTGCGGCCAGTGTCTGCCATTCTCTGTAAACTCCTTCGTTCCTGGGCGCTCAATGTGCTAAATGAGGTCGTAATGCAACACATATGTCTCAAACTCGAGGCGTGATGTGCAAATTATCATCTTTCCTTATCCCTTTGTCTCACCCTTTTGCATTTTCATCTCTGGCCTTTGTTCAATCGTCCGCCAATCAAAACTGCCGCGACCCTGTATCCACCTGTCACTTGCCCGGTTTTGTCTCTCCCAGCCCCCCGCCCCCCGCCCACTCACTGCAACCAGTCTGAGGTCGGGTCCTGACCCGAAATGTCGCATATTTATATTCCCCAGGGATGCTCCTTGACCGACAGAATTACTCCAACACCGTGTCCACGCGAAAAGTAAAAAGGATTTATGAATCATTTGTTTCATAGAGAATATTCAAGCACAATCAATTTATGTATCATCTGTCTGCGAAACAGAAGCTATCCTACTGAAATGGACCATGGTGGCGACCTGCAATTTCACTGGGCCTACGGTGTGATTTGCAAGAGCAGGCAAATTGCTGATTCTGATTAACAACCTACGATGACTAAAGGAATACATTTTAAAGCTTTTCTCCGAATACGGAATATAGCACCAATTCAGATTTACAAGGTTTGTCATTCTACAGCAAGGTCCATATGCATGAAAAACAATTCCTATCGACAGTAACGTAGTATTGTGTAAAGGTTCACTACGTACAGGCATAAACATCACCGATTGGAATCAGAGTGTAGTCCTCACAAAATATCTTGAATAATGAAGATAGTTATTATCGTATATTAGAGGTTGCAAGGTCTGCGTTTTACTTTTATATCTAAGTCATTTTGACAAATATGGAGTGGATTTCAAATACTTTAAAAAATACCCTAAAAAGGCAAACAATCGCCAATTAAGGAAATGCTACATGCTGTGGCGTTGCCAGCCTATCACAAATTCTTGTTATACTTGATAATTACGTGGATCTAAAAATAAACGATCTCTTTGTGGTGTAAACATTTTGTTTGGAATGAACCAAATCCCTGATGAGCTGCAGCCAATAGGGCTCAGGTTCACCTGTTGGTTTCAATGTTGCAGCCAATGGAAGCAATCACGTGATATTCATGTGTCACCAGAAGCTTCTTAAGTGCATAAATAAGGCATTATTTTGAGGTCCAGGAAAATTCACGAGCGAAACAGCATCTCGTCCCCGAAAATATGGAGAGACCAGTAATTTTGCAGATTGAAAGAATTTATTACCCGATTCTTGGATCAATTGGAGTACCTGGTAAGCTATTTAAAACCCGGTAAAACATATTCTGTCGAGCAAGTTAAACGTGCAACGTTTCCTCCGGAGGCAATGCACGTGTCTGTTGAATTGAAGCATTGCCTTCGGGGGGGCAAAAATCTTCAACTTCAAATGAACTCGTATGTTTTCAAGTTGTGTTCAATTGATCAAAGTCAAATGATCTAAAGTTAGTTGAGTTAATTGAAATAGACAGATGCCCAGTTTCCTAAATGGCGAATTAATATTAATGGCGATCTGCAGATGCTGGTTTAAACCGAAGATAAACACAAAATGCTGGAGTAACTCTAACTTGTACGAAGTTTAATATTAATGGCTTGTTTGTAGATAAGTGAACCACTCCCAAAATATGACGGACGGCTGCTTTCTTCATACTTGTTACACAGCAAAGAATGGATGGTCTGTCGCCTCCGATAAATTTGTAACGCAACGCTGAACTTTTATCTCGCTGCATCCATCTTAAATTCAAGGACTTCTCAAACCAGCAACAGACCTGTCTGATTGACTGCATCCAAAGCAGCTGGAACAAGGAACCTGCCCATAGTCCACGGGGCTGCACATCAAGATAATAACCAGACTGCAAGACCACGTCGATATCAATATTGTTCTTAGTTATTAACGAGATTGGAGGAAATGTCCTCCTCTGTCGCGTCCCGACGGATTTTGTCTTCCAATGAGAATAATGTTCGTGAAACTCTTTAAATGAAATACTTTATTCCAAGAAAAAACAATTCATTTTATTCGTAACGTCCAGCTCAGTCCTGCGACGGGAGTTCACTTTGTTGCACTTGAAGCGCTGCTTCAAGCAAAACCACAGCTGCAGGCTGAGATATACAGGAGACCGTTACCACATGCTCATGTGCCTCTACCGTTGCAGTACAAAGGAAGGGAACGGAGAAGAGTTTTGCGTGAAGGACGCAGGTGACAATGAATAGATTCAAGCCGCTGAATAGATTCAAGCCGCTGAAGTCGTTGCATGTCTGAGGCTCGTTTGCAGAGATGAGATTGAGTAATTTCAATTTACGATGGAGAAAGATTTAGTAACCAGAGAAATCATGGCGGGGCGGTGAAAATATGGACCATTTTATCGTCCAATAGAACATAGTAAATAAAACATCGAAAAGCACAGAGCAGAAACAGGCCATTCGGCCCACAATATCCATGCCGAACATGATGCCATAATAAACTAATCTCCTCAGCCTAGGGTGCACAAAATTATGAAGGGCATACATAGTTCAAATAATGGTAGACTACCTCCTTAGCAAAGATGACCATCGACCAAAGGACACGGGTTTAAGGTAAAGGATGAAAGGCTTAAAGAGAAAGAGAGAGAGAGGTGGGGGAGGGTTGGGGGGGGGGAGGATGGGTTGAAGAATAATTATTTTATCCACTACATGGTTGAACTCTGAAATGCACTAACCGAGGGATTGTTAGAGGCGGGGATACTCCCAATTTTAGGTATGTCTGTGAACACTTGAAGCGTCACAGCATACAAGGCTACGATAAACTGTTCTACAAGCTGGATTTGGGGTTCGTTCGAGGTGGATACTTAATGACTTACACGGACGTAGTGAACTGCAGGGAGTGCCGAAGACGCTTGGTACTGAACCGTTACCTCTGCTCGCATGCTCACGTCTGCTGTCTGATCAGCTGATCGTTTCCAGCAAATTCTATTTTGAATTTAGTTTGCTCGCACGCTCTCGCTGGATTTTTTTCAGTAGATGTGGTAGCCGTGCGATTGTCGTTCAGTCCCTTCGACTTGCATCAATCGTTTGCACGGATAGGTTGTTTGAATGTAACCATTTATGTCGCTGCACGTTCCTTGGAGGACATTCTTGGGAACATCATAGAGGCAACTTTATACAAGCCTGAATCATTTGCATCAGTAATCGGCTATTTTGAGAGCAAGAGTCCCATATCTCCCCATCATCCATGTCAATGTGTTAATATCAGTAATGTTATTGACCAATAATAACACGTTAAAAACTGTATTGTATGTATCAGCATGGTGGCTCCTAAAATATTAATGTTTCCGAAAACTACGTTTTATATTCAAAATTATTTCTGCTCAAGACCAAATTTGACCTCTTTTCAAACAACTCTTTCACAAGAACTGTTCCGGCAGTCCCAATTATAGTACATAAAAAATAATTATTTGTCGTAGATGGGCACAAAATTCTGTAGTAACTCCACGGGACAGGCAGCATCTCGGGAGAAAAAGAATGGGTGGCGTTCCGGGTCGAGACCCTTCTTCGGCTTGTGAGTCTGGGGAGCGGGGGACACAGAGATATGGAAATATTGAGTGTGAAAATATAGATCAAAGGGGACGTTGATCAAGGAAATGTAGAATGGTACGCTGTTAGCTGAGGGGAAAGTGACAACGAGTCATAAAATCAGTAATACTTAATCAGGAGGGCAGTGGAACTAGTCGGAGAATTTAGATGGGGATGGGGTAGGGGCCGGAGAGAGAGGGAAAGCAAAGCTTACTTGAAGTTAGAGAAATCAATGTTCAATATGTAAGCTATCCAAGCGAAATATGAGGCCTTGTTCCTCAAACTTGCGTTGGCGTTGTTCAGATATAACCCCGTATGCCCCCAGAACACGGTACCTTGCTGATCTCAGATTGTGACGAAGGACGAAGGTGATACCTGGCAGTGACAGCAACACTTTGTAACAAGCAAACCTAATGACATTTAGAACCATAATTGTGTTAGCAAGTTGCAATCGGCACCGCATAGGAACCGGAATATTAGAAATAATACAACGTTGAGGCATGTTCAACGTGGAGTTTTGTTTAGACGTGATGCTTGGAACTAGCAGAACAATTCTCTAATTTTAAGTAACATCCCCTTTCCACCCCTCCTATTCGTGTGTCCCCAATACCATGCGCAACCAGTTCCCCACTTTCCCAAGTTTGTTTCCCCCATCTTGTTCCATTCTAACAATATCGCTCCGATTGGCTTTACATTTAATTCCGCTTCTCTCCTCATCTGACACTTTTTGACTCGTTTTCAAATCTAGCTTTTGTCCACCTACGTGCCACTGACATCCACCCCCCTCTCCCCACCTCCCGTTACTACCTATCACAGAGTCACATAATCATAGAGTCAAATTGCCCACACCGGCCAACATGTCCCGGCTACACTAAGCACACCTGCCTGCGTTTTGCCCATATCCCTTTAAACCTGTCTTATCCATGTACCGGTCTAATTGTTTCCTAAACGTTGCGATAGTCCCTGCCTCAACTACCTCATCTGGCAGCTCGTTCCGTTTACCCACCTCCATTTGTGTAAAAAGGGTACCCCTTAGATTTCTTTAAAATCGTTTCCCCTTCACCTTAAGCCCGTGTCTTCTGGTCGGTCATCGATTTTCCTGCTCTGGGAAGAGACTCTACATCTACCCGATCTGTTCCTCTCATGATTTTATACACCTCTATCACATGATCCATCGTCCTCCTGCGCTCCATGGAACCGAGTACCTGTCTACTCAACCTCTCCCTATAACTCAGACTCTTGAGTCCAGGCACCATCCTCGTAAATCTTCTCTGTACCCTTTCCAGCTTGACAACATCTTTCCTGTAACGTGATACTCAGAAGAGAACATAATAATCTAAATGCGGTCTCGCCAACGTTTTATATAATTTCAACATGACCTCCCCAATCTATACTCAATACTCTGACTAATGGAGACCAATGTGCCAAAATACGTTTTGACAACCTATCTAGGCGACTCCACCTACAAGGTGACTCTGCCTTCAAGGAACTGTGTACCTGCACTCCAAGACCCCTCTGCTCTGTAACACTCTCCAGAGCCCTAACGTTCACCGTGTAGGTCCTGCCTATGTTGGACTTTCCAAAATGCAACACCTTTTATTTCTCTGTGTTAAATCTCAAACATTCCTCAGTCTGGTGCGAACAGGTTTACACGGCTTCTCTGTTAATTTCAAAGAAAGACAGAAATGCAGGAGCAACTCTGGATATCAGGCAGCATTACCAGGGTGACGGTGGAGGCATGATAGTGGCGTAAACAAGTTTTTAGACAGGCACATGATTCTCCATGGAATGGAGGGGTATGAATCACGTGTAGGAAGCGAAAATTCGTTTGTCTTGGCATCATGTTCCGCGCAGACATTGTGGGCCGAAGGGTCTGTTCCTGTTGTATGTTTTTTAATGATCTATGCTTATCAATATCATAAATGTATAAAAACTATGGGTGACAAAATTGTAAATTATTTACTCGATAACGACGTCGTCAGTGGTAAGTACAATACGTAGTCCAGTACTTGGTCTGGCACAATTAACTCTGTCCTGCGCCACATCCACCCCGCTGCCTGTCCCGCATTTGTACTCATTCTTCCTGCCGCGCTGAGTGCAGTCGAAATCCACACCTTATGTCGCGTTGGTGGTTTGAAGTGAAGAGCAGCTTTAGAGGCGTGAAAACCGCAAGCATTAGATCATGAATTCCCATCCAAGACAGTCTTGAGAACTTTTGGCAATTCCTTTCGTCAAAGTCATGCATTGAAGTCAATTATCTAAAACAGTTCAAAAGGCTTTATATAATCGAAGCAAATGATAAAAACATAAAAATAACTTATTTCTTGAAGGTACATCCAAGTAATAAATTGCTACAAATCTTCAGATTGACCGGAAAAAAGACCAAATTATCTTTGTTGAAGCCTTGCAACGCACGTCGTTGACTGCTGTGCAAATTAATAGAGCCGCGGTACAAACAACAGTCATGTTTCATACAAAGCACTGCTCAGCAATATCAGGCTGCCTGGGACTCAGTCGTGGGTTCAGCAACGGAGAGCCATCTGATTCGCATCTTCACCCTGACTTCAGCGCTACAATGAATAAAATACACGTCTGAAATGAACTAATGCGCAGTAATTCAACCAGTTCTCTTCTAAAACTATCAGATTAATATGGTGCAAAAACTTCTAAAGTAGACAATGAAACGTCTAATATTGAGTGGCTCATATCAAAGAGCAATATTAGTTTTGGTTTAGTTTCGTTTAGAGCTACAGCGCGGAAACAGGCCCTTCGACCACCGAGTCCGCACCGACCAGCGATCCCCACACACTAACACTATCCTGCACACAAGGGTCAATATACATTTATACCAAGCCAACTAACCTACAAACCTATACGTCTTTGGAATGTGGGAGGAAACCGAATATCTCGGATAATACCCACGCGGTCACGGGGAAAATGTATAAACCCCATATAGACAGCACCCGTAGTCGGGATCGAACCCGTGTCCCTGGCGCGTTAGCGCTATAGGGTAGCAACTGTACCGCTGCGCCATCATTCTGCATATATTTAATATGAATTTGTCTTTTGCAGCTAATTTGTTGGCAATTGTCATTCTTTTCCGTGGAAACTGTGGTCTCTCCAAATGCATCACTCGTTACCTGCTGGGAATGGCAGTGGCTGACCTGATGGTTCTTACATCTGATGTGATTTTATACGAGATTATTGATGCATATTTTCCACATTCTTTCTTCAATCAAACCCCTGTTTGCCGAGTTATTCTGACCATGCTGTTTATTTCCATTGACTGCTCTGTGTGGCTCACTGTGGCTTTTACTTTCGATCGATTTGTTGCCATTTGTCATCAAATGTTGAGAGCAAAATATTGCACTGAAAAGAATGCCACTGTGGCGATAGCTGTGGTGTTTTGTGCAAGCATTGTGGAAAACATTCCGTACTATTTTATATACGAACCTCGGGTAGTAGTTAATGGCGTTGAATGGTCGTGCTACGTAAAATCAAGCTTCTACACATTACCCATTTGGGCGGCATTTCTGTGGCTGGAAACGATCTTGACTCCGTTTGCGCCCTATGTGTTGATCTTACTGCTTAATTCCTTGACCATCAGGCACATTATACTGGCTAACCGAGTGAGGAGCGGACTACGTGGAAACAACAGTACTGCGAAGCACACGGACCCAGAGATGGAGAATCGCCGAAAATCCATCGTTTTGCTGCTCGCCATATCTGGCAGCTTTATTCTCTTGTGGATGGTTAATTTGATATGTTTCATATGCGTGCAATTAACTGACACGCAATTTTTGGAAGCAAGTTACAATGATCCCTTCACCGTTGCTGAGTTATCAGGGTACATGCTGAAGTTTTTGAGTTCCTGCACGAACACCTTTATTTATGCTGTATCCCAGAGAAAATTCAGAGAGGATCTGAAAAACCTGATCGAATGGCCCATGGTATTTGTTGCCAAAGTAACCAACTACATTAAATGATGCACCAAACCATATTTCCAAATAACAAAAACAATTATCTTGAACAATTGTGAACATAATTGAATGGGCGTTAATGCATTGAAGGAGGTTTACCAATGTACCAAAGATCTCTCAAAGTATGGAATCTTACAAATAACATACAGAGCCAAATGAAATAGCTGATGCTATTGATTGCTCTTTATGGTTATTTGTGCAGCTATATGGACAGGAAGGGTTTATAGGCAATGGGCCAAATGAGTCAGAGAATTATGGAATCACGGGAAAGGGCTCTTTGGCACAATTGGACCACGCGGAACAAGATATCCCATCGAACCTAGTCCCGTTTGGGTCCATATCCCCCTAAAGCGTTTCTGTCCGTGTACCTGCCCAATCGTCTTTTAAAAGCTATTATAATTCTTGAGTCAACCTTTGCCTCTGGCAGCTCGTTGTATGTTCCAACCGCCCTATGAATGAAAACGTCTCCCCTCAGATTCCTATTAAATAACTCCAGCTCGCCTTAAATCTATGAACCCCTTGTTATTGATTCCCCTACTCTGGGTAAAATATAATTCGCCCTATCTATTTCCCTCACGGTTTTGTACATCTGTATAAATTCTCCCCTGCGACTCCTCGGCTAAATAAAGTCATGACCTACCGAACCTCTCCGTGCAACTCAGGCCCTCGAGTCCTAAAAACAACCTTGTAAATCGTCTCTGCCCTCTTTCCAGAATAATGGTATCATTTCAACAGCAGGGTGACCAAAACTGAACTCCAAACGCGGCCTCAGCGATGACTTTTTCAACTGCAGCATAACGTCCCAATGTCTTTATTCTGCAACTCTGACTGGTGAAGGCCACTTACAACAAAACTATTACTGAGCACAGGCAAATGTTATTTAGAAGACATACCAATCGGTACCTGGATAGGAAATGTTACGAGGGATATGGGGCAATCGCGGGCAGTTGGGATTAGCGTAGATGCGACGCTTTAAGCGGCATGGACGTTCTGCTGAGGTCCGCTCTCCGTGCTGTGTGACTCTTTGGCACTGGCTCTATGACTCCAGCACAATATGCCGACGTGGTCAGCATAGACTAGGTAGGCCGAAGGGCATATTTCCGTGTTGTGGAGCTCTATGACTATAACTCTCACTCTACCCAGTTAGACGGGTTGTTGTTGGATCCAGCCCTCGGCTATCCAAACACATCCTGGAACGGTCGAAACATTGTGGGACAAACAAGAGTCTGTGTCAACGCAGAGAGCATAGCCGTGCTCCAATGGTGCGAATGTTTCGGTGGGGACTCCTTCAGACTGACCAATTCGCCCGTCCGAATGTCTTCGTTACAACTCGTAATGCAAACATATTTTTAATAGTTTCAAAAGATCTTTCATCAAGCAGAATATTAAAAAACATGAAGCTCAAAGTTGCAGGAGTAAATCCGCGCATCAGAAGCATCTCTGGCGATATGGATAGGCGACGTTTGTCGAGATCCTTCGTCGCTCACCGTGAAAAAGACGTCTGATACAGAACATCGCATGCCTTGCACGCCAGAGATTCTACCTGATGCATTGTGTTACTCCAACACTTTATGTTCAGGAAAGATTCCAGCATCTCGAGTTTCTTGTGTCAACATTAAAAACGGAGTATTCATTTGAAATAATAAAAAAATATATAAAAGTACAGAAATGTGCTTACAATCGCATGGTTCACATTATCGATGGGTACGATATGAACAGGGCATTACCTCTCGGTAACGACGTGTGTCCTTCGCTTTGGGATGCATTAGTGAATCTGACGTCGGGTTGCAATGCTCAACCATAGATATCCGAAACTTGCTGACCTGTGAAATGTTTTCGACTGAGAAACACCGCTGCAGTCAATGCCTTCCAGGCCAAACTCGCACTAAATTTCTGCCGTCCTTTATGCTTCGAAGAAATAATTGTTGTCCTATTATAACAAATCGGGAAGTGCAAAATCGTGCGACATTTGACGCGTGAACACTTGGGATCCGTTAGGAATTACCTGTGCAAAGAGAGAAATTATTCAGTACACGAAAGCGCTATAAAATGTAGAAAGCATGAACTTGATTCCAATTATCGGTGGTGTCTTCACATGCTACGCTGCCTTCCACCTTTCTTCATAGTAATTAGAAGAGGCTTACCAGAACGCTGTCTGAATTAGGAAGGATTACCAACTAACTAGGAAACGAACCATGCTCGCCTGGGTGCGGTGTCATGACAAAGGGTTAATTAATAATTCTGCAGCCCATGGGGTGGGGCGGCTATATTTCTCATTAAAATTGAGAGTCTGTCAGTGGATTCCGAGTCTCGGGTTGAAATTCAAGCAAATGAAACTCTATATATGTGACTGTAATGGTGCATTCTTATTGTTTTGATGTGTTTATGCTTAATGCTTAATTGTTAACTGTATATTTGTGTTGTCATTTGTGAGCGGAACACCAAGGCACATTCCTTGTATATGCACATACTTGGCCAATAAACTTATTCATTCATTCATTGACTTATGACTGGGCTGCGATAGATTGGGATAAGTTCCTTCAAGGATTCTCAGGGAATGGGGTGTAAACTGAGACAGGGGGATGCGAGGAGTAGAAAACATGGGCAGAAAGGAAACAGGGGAAAGGTGAGGATGGAAGTCGGAGGGATCCCGGCGATCGGCCAGCAGGAGGACGGTGAAATAGTGGTTGGTAATTGCAAACATTTGCATGAATGAATTACAACAATTGTCATTCCTGTTTGGGCCAACAATAAAACTGGAAATGTATTTCAAAGGCGAGGTTCACATAACATTAGAGGGCGTTAGATTCATGGAAAGGAAACATTAAAGGTGCGCACTTGATATTCAGAAGCAGTTTATAATTCAGCTAGGCGACCCAAATGTCATGCTCAAGAATGGTGAAATATGTCAAGAATGTAATCTTCCAGATAACGTGGAAAAAGTTAACTGTAAAAGCTTCTGTAGATGCGCAGGTATGTAGCTGCATAAAACGAAGGAAATTATAATGGGGAACAAGAGGGATGGATACTTCGATTCTGTCTGCACAAAGCAGGATACAAATAAACCTAGAAACATTAGGTTCACTGATTAAGAAGCAGGAGCTAAATGCAAATTGTATTTGAGTGGAGGCATAGTGATTGGAAAGACGCTGAATCCCTCTGGCCCAGTAGTTTACAGCTTGGTGCACTTGAAGAGATAGACAAAGAAATACTGGATGCATTGGTCGTCATTTAAAACAACATTTAGTCTTTGCAACAGTTTCAAATGAAGATAACTAATCTAAGGGAGACACAAAATGCTGGAGTAACTCAGCGGGACAGGCAGCATCTCAGGAGAGAAGGAATGGGTGACGTTTCGGGTGGAGACCCTTCTTGAGACTGATGTCAGGGAAGGGGGCGGGACAAAGACAGAATGTAGTCGGAGACTGTAAGACTAGTGGGACAACTGGGAAGGGGAATGGAATAGAACGGGAAAGCAAGGGCTATCTGAAATTAGATAAACTTCAGAACCAGCCAATTTCCGTCTACCAATACTCTCCTCCGCCTTAACCTGAACAACATCTCCTTCCTCCCACTTCCTCCAAATCCATGGCGTACCTATGGGCACTCGCGTGGGCCCTAACTATGTCTGTCTCTTTGTAGGGTACGTAAATGTTCCAGGCGTACACAGGCCCTATCAGAACTCTACCTCCGCTACATTGACGACTGCATTGGTGCTATCTCCTGCACCAATGCAGAACTCACAGGCTTCATCAATTTCACCACTAATTTCCACCCTGCTCGCAAATTCACTCTAACTTCAGATAGCCCTTGCTTTTCCTCTCTATGCCCTCCCACTTCCCAGTTCTCCCACCAGCCACTGTCTCCGCCTACATTCTATTTTTGTCCCGCCCCCTGCCCTGACATCAGTCCGAAGAAGGGTCTCGACCTGAAACGTCACCCATTCCTTCTCCCCCGAGATGCTGCCAGACCTGCTGAGTTACTCCAGCATGTCGTGTCTCCCATCGATTTAAACCAGGATCTCCAGTTCTTTCCAACATCATTAATGTAACCCAATTTCTAGAATAACAGAGGGATAACAGTAGATTATGGATCAGATAAGCAGCAACAGAGGAAAAATGGTAGAAAACACGTTGAAATAAGCCCTTACACGTGTCTCCTCGATGCGGCCTCACGCCTGTCTTCTTGGGTCCCGCAGCTCCATTCTTGCTCTCCTCCCCCTGGTCACCACAGGATAGAGTCCC
>NC_135971.1:38344859-38449859 GCF_053455715.1 Rhinoraja longicauda | reverse complement strand
ATGTTTAAATTAATTAGCTGATCTTTACTTGCAGAGATTAATTTACAACCTCCAAGAAATAACAGCAATAGCCGAATAATCCGGTCACATTGTTACAGTATTTATGAAGGATACTTTACTTTGACTGCTGACATTCAGTTATTCAATCAGGCTTGGCCGATCTTAAGAGACGGCCGCCAATAGCTTTGAGTCCGGCCAATTTTTATTTTCGAATGACACACTCAAATAGACAATAGACAATATACAATAGATAATAGGGCAGGAGGAGGCCATTCGGCCCTTCGAGCCAGCACCGCCATTCAATGTGATCAAGGCTGATCATTCTCAATCAGTACCCCGTTCCTGCCTCCTCCCCATACCCCCTGACACCGCTATCCTTAAGGGCTCTATCTATCTCTCTCTTGAATGCATTCAGAGAATTGGCCTCCTCTGCCGTCTGTGGCAGAGAATTCCACAGATTCACAACTCTCTGACTCAAAAAGTTTTTTCTCATCTCAGTTCTAAATGTCCTACCCCTTATTCTTAAACTGTGGCCCCTTGTTCTAGACTCCCTCAACATTGGGAACATGTTTCCTGCCTCTAACGTGTCCAACCCCTTAATAGTCTTCTACGTTTCGATAAGATCTCCTCTCATCCTTCTAAATTCCAGTGTATACAAGCCTAGTCGCTCCAGTCTTTCAACATATGACAAATCAAAGAGCGGTAATGCATTCCTGGAAGTCGCTCAAAAAAGGCAAACAATATTTCAGTTAAAAAAGAAACATAAATATGCCTCCATATCGGCCCCATGCTCACCAACAATGCAGAATATATACTGGAGGGTCCATGAAATAAATGTGCTTACAGTCAGTAACTACCTGGCGACAGTATTACGCATGTACGCTGCAACGATTTGATGTGAAGGTGGGTTGGATGCCCGGAACAACACACTGGTAGAATGGTGAAGTAATTTCGCAACAGAGGGGATGAAGCTGGTCCTGAATTTAGTCGTACGTGCTTTCAAGGTTTTCTCTCTCCTGGCCGCGGAGAGACGAGGAATGACCCTCTTAAACGGCCTTTCTTTATCTTGGGTGCCTTCCCGAGGCAACGTGTCGACATCGGGGAGTGTTGTCTGTGTACTAGATTAGGCTGCGTACACAATTGTCTGCAAATTCTTCGGCAACTGTCCGATGATCATTGGATTATATGCGATAGTTATCATTATATTTTCTTTTTTTCAGCTAATTTGGCAGCAATCCTCATTCTCGGTCGCGGAAACTGCGGTCTCTCCAAATGTATCACTCGGTACCTGATGGCCATGGCGGTGGGCGACCTGATGGTCCTGATATTTGAAGTAATTCTTTATGAGATAGTGGATGGTTACTTTTCATATTCCTTCCTTAATCACACTCCAGTTTGTAAAGTTATTCTGACACTGATGTTTGTTTCCGTTGACTGCTCTGTCTGGCTAACTGTGGCGTTCACCTTTGATCGGTTCATAACTATTTGTCACCAAGTGTGGCAAACAAAATATTGCACTGAAAAAACTGCAGCCGTGGTAATAGTAGTGGTGTGCTTTCTAAGTATTTTAGAAAATGTTCCATGGTATTTTATATATGAACCCAGAGAAGTGCTTGGAAATGTAGCCTGGTCCTGCTATGTCAAATCCAGTTTCTATATTCTACATGTGTGGGTGGCGTTTTTGTGGTTGGAGACCGTCTTAACCCCATTTGCACCATTTGTTTTGATTTTGATGCTCAACTCCTTAACTATCAGACACATCCTACTGGCCAATAGAGTGCGGAGCGGTCTCCGCGGAAAGAAGGGCGCCGAGAACCGGACTGATCCCGAAATGGAGAATCGAAGGAGATCGATAATTTTGCTGCTCGCCATATCTGGAAGTTTTATATTGTTCTGGGCGGTAAATCTAATATGCTACGTACAGGTGCAATTTACCGACACTCAGTTTTTACAAGGCACTTACAACGACCCTTTCACCATTGCGGAATTAACCGGCTACATGCTGAAATGCATGAGTTCGTGCACAAACACTTTCATTTATGCAGTCTCTCAGAGGAAATTCAGGGAGGAATTGCAGAATGTGTTTAAATGGCCACTGCTTCTTATAATAAATGTAGTTAACTTCATGAAACAAAAAATGTTTTCACCGTAAGAAGCAAAAGACTAGACATGCTGGCTTTATCGTAATTAAGGGAATGGAAGACGCAAAATGTCGTTATTCCGACCATGATATCTGCGGCGGCCGTAAAGGGTGCCGTGGTGTCCAGCATTCGATATCTGTTGTCCAGGGCAAGATTTTTAAGTTTCTTTAAAACAAAACTACGTTAAACATTTCCTGGTCTTGTTTTGGTACAATTAAGATTTCTGCATGGACAATTCATTTCGGTAGCAGGCTGCACATGTTTGCACTAATGTCTGTGTGTATATTAGCTTCATCTCTCTCTGAGCCCCTGGACGCAGTATTTTAAATCTTTGTCTTTGGTTTCCGACTCAGTATGCCAACATATTGGCATGGATGAGGTGAACCGAAGGGCCTATTTCCTTGTTGTACAGATCTATGACTCTGTGACTTACCACAGCCCTTCACCATTTCAGATCGATCAGCATAAATGCTAATTTGTGTTTAAGTTCTTGCACAAATACACTTGTGCGGTGTTGCGTTAAGGGTTGAGAGAGGAATTGGATAACATGATACGATGTCATTTTACATTCATTCCAAAGCAGCTCAATATGAAGGAAATGCAGAGAATGGCTGATGATGTAACCTGGAGCAAATCACAAAGTGCTGGATTTCGCACCGTGAGAAGTGATCCTGGCCCGAAATATAATCTGCCCATCCCCTCCAAAGAGGCTGCCTGACCGTCTGACTCCCTTCGGCATTTGTATTTTGCAGCTAAATTTTTACCTTACTTCCCGGAACTGAAATGTGATAATGAAATCCGAGCTAAACGAAAGTTGTTCCAATGATGCATTGCGTTTGGGATTCTTCAGAGAAAATCTGAACATACCAAATTTTATGAAATCATTTCGCGTGTAAAATATGGAAAATGTTCATGTTTTTATCACACTAAATCCACCGTGGCCATATTGTATAACTTTAAAACAGTCTGGAATTTATTGAACCAGAACTTGCGGCAGGAATAATAATGAGGCAACCTAACTAAACTTGGAGTACGTGAATGCGCTATTGTGACAATTACAATAAACCTGCAAAAACATGAGATATGAAATGTAAACAAACAATAAATGCACGTCACGTCAAGTGCATGCTGCCGGCGCTGCTAAATGTGTTCAATATTTTCGGCTTTGTACAGTTGGGAGCATGCTCTCGGTTATTTTCTCTGGCGACAGGGCGGCACCTTGCGGCGGTGGAGCTACAGCCTTTTACAGCACCAGAGACCCGGGTTCGATCCTGACTACGGACTATGTCTGTACGGAGTTTGTACGTTCTCCTCGTGACATGCGTGGCTTTTCTCCCACACTCAAAGACGTACAGGTTTGTAAGTTAGTTGGCTGGGGCTAAACGGAAATTATGCCTAATATGTTTAAGATACTGTTAATATGTGGGGATCGATGGTCGCCGCGAAATCGGTGGGCCGAAGGGCCTGTTTCTGCGCTATAACTCTAAACTAAAACTAAACATCGGCTGCAGCTATTTAAAGGGTCCTAACATAGATACAAATAAAATACGTGCAGGAGTGCGCCTTTCCGCCGGTCGAACCAGCACCGCCATTCATTGTGATCATGGCCGATCATCCACAATCAGTACCCCGTTTCTGCCTTCTACCCATATCACTTGATTCCGCTAGCACGAAGAGGTCTATCTAACTCTCTTTTGAATGCATCCAGTGAATTGGCCTCCACTGCTTTCTGGGGCAGAGAATTCCACAAATTCACAACTCTCTGAAAGTCTTTCCTCACCTCAGTTCTAAGTGGCCTACCCCTTAGACTTAATATGTGGCCCCTGGTTCTGGACTTCCCCTAGCATCGGGAACATGTTTCCTGCAAAGAGCATGTCCAATTCCTTACTAATTTTATATGTTTCTATAAGATCCCCTCTCTCCCTTCTAAATTCCAGTGCGCACTAAAGGCGCCCAACAGTACTCGGCAATTTGAATTCATATCTGCTGTGAAATTGCAGGAAGCTGCAAAACTAATAACGTTGTCATAGCAGGGGATTGTATCCTTTCCAATACTGACCGGTAATAGATAAAATGTACAGTGTCGATCACCCAGATGAAGGGAAGAATGATCCAGGAGAAATCGGTTTCAGGTGAGAGGTTAAAGATTTAATAGGAACCGGAGTGGCACCTGTTTCCACACAAAATATGGTGGTTTACATGGGACGAGCTGCCGTAGGAGATATTTGAGGCAGGTACAATAACAAAAGTTAAAATAAATTTGGATAGATTAATGTAGAAGAAGGGTTTAGAAGGATGTGGGCTCGGCGCGGTAAAGTCGCACTATTGAAAATGGGGCATTTCGGCCGGCAGGGCTACGTTGGGGCGAAGGGCCTGTTTCCGTGCTGTATGAATATATCTTAGTCGGTATGGACAATGCCTGTTTCTGCCCTCTACGGTCCTATAATTCTATGACTCCATATATCATCGGCACATTTCTATGCAAAGAACATACTTCGGACGTTAAACATACTGTACAACACAAAAAAATACAGCACCGGAAGAGGCCTTTCGGCCCATAATTCCTGTGCCGGAAATGTTACAAAGTTTCCCAATCGCCTCTGTTTACAAATGTTCCTTACCCCTTCAATTACTGCATGAGCCTTGCTAAAATACACTCTTGAACGCCACCATCGTATTTGCCTCATCTACCACATCTCCAAGCGCGTTCCATGCACCCATATCTCTCTGTATAAAAAACCTGCCGTGCACATCTCCGCTAAAGTTTGCCCTTTCACCTTAAAGCCACGCATTCTGGTCTTTGCCATTTCCACCCTGGGAAAACATTTTGCTTCTCTACCCTATTTATGCCTCTCAAAATGTTGGATTCTTTTATCAGGTCTTCCCTCAGTCTCCGACGCTCCATGAAAACAACCCAAGTTTATCCAACGTCTCCCTTGTGGTTAATACGCTCTCATCCAGGTAGCATTTCGGCAAGCCTTATATGCACCCTTTTCAAAGCATCCACATCCTTCTTGTAATGGGGTATCAGCGCTGCGCGCTATACATCAAATGCAGCCTAACAAATGTCTTTTAAGCGGGACCATGACTTCGTGATTCTTACACTCACTGCCCCGACCAATGAAGACCAGCCACCATATGCCTTCCTGATCATTGTATCTGGTTGCTTTTGCCACTCTTGACTTGAAAAGGGGTTAGAAATGGACTTGAACACAAAAGTCCCTCTGTACATTAATCCTGTTTAAGATCTTGCCATTATCTGTATATTTCCCCTTGCATTCAATCGCCCAGAGTGCAACACCACAAATTCTATCCGATAAGACCCCAGCTGCCATTTCACCGCCCTTCTCTGTAGTTCATCTATCTCTGTATAGTGTGACTGTCTTACTCACAGTCTGCAATTCTGCATTGTCCGTGTCGTTTACAACGGACGAACCAACACATCCATGTTTATGTCCAAGTTATTTAAATATACCACATGCAACAAAATCTCAATAAATTAGAATAAGTGAGAAATACTCACGAGGTCAGGCAGTAACCAAGTGAGAAAGGACATTTAGGATCTATAGGTTTGTATGGCGATGGGTCAGGCGGAGCCAAATGGGACTAGCTCGGTTAGGCAACTTGATCGGCATGGATGGGGTGGGCTTGTTTCCATGGTGCATTACTCACTAATTCAACTAGAGCCATTTGGAACTCGAATAGTAAGAGATGCAACGCGGGTCAAGACCCATTCAAGTGGGAAGGCACTAAATATCAAAAAAGGCAGCAAACATCAAAACAGGGGTTCTATAATTAAGTAGAAGACTAACAAGATAATGAAGTGAGCTACAAAAGTTAAAAATAGCTTCATCCAGAATTGACAGTAGCAAACACAAGACTGCAATGACGGCCAGAGGGCGCAATGTTTACGACCTGAAACTCTGGCTGTCAACGCTGATACTGGAAAGAGGTGAAATTACAGATCGAAATTCAGGTGATTTTATTAATTACATGATGCGGGATGCAGCTTAAAGGTAGCTTAGAGTGGGAATAGGGAAGGGGACTGACAATGGAAAAGAGAGGAGGCTGGGTGGTCATGGATGCGGCGTCGTGCAAAACAATTCCCAGTTTATAGTGAGTTCCAACAATGCTGTAAGCGTCTCACGTCGATATGCAGACTAGTTAAATCTGGTGAATGCGAGACTGAGCATTTATATCCTCCATGCTGTGCTGCGACATTTGAATTTAATCACGTTTAGCGACTATGCCTTTTAAAGGTCGTACGTGATCGGAGCAAAATTAGACCTTTCAGTCTATCAGGTTTACCGCCATTTTATCTCTCAGCCCGAAACCCATTCTCCTGCTATCTCCCCATAACCCCTGGCACCCGTACTAATCAAGAAACTATCTAGATCTGCGTTAATAATATCCAGTGACGCCATCCACAACCTTCTGTGGCAAATAGGTCCACAGATTCACCACCCGCTGACTAACGAAATTTCTCATCATCTCTTCCTAAAGGAACGTCCTTTAATTCTGATACTATAACCTCTGGTCGTAGACTTTCCCGGTAATGGAAACATCCACTCGACATCTACTGTATTAAAGTCGTTCACTATTTGGTAAGTCTCACTGAGCCCCCCCCCCCCCTCCCCCCCCCCCTCATCCTTCTAAACTCCAACGAGCACAGGCCGAGTGCCGTTAAACGCTCACCAAATGTCACACAACTCATTTCTGGGATCATTCCTTTTCTCAGATTTGTGACTATTGCCCATTCGGTGCATATCGTGCAGATACATCATCAATAATTTCTGATCCCATACTGATTGTAAATCAAGTATTTCGTTTTGATCCTGCATTAACTGAGTATCGTGTACACATACAGACAGCATTATTGACAGGACTTTATAATGTTTGTATAACAACGAAATGATTAGCCAAGGAAAACAGAACTAATAATAACCGAAACTGTATTCCCTCCTAACTTTAAATAAATGGAAGTGGCAGTCATAACGATATTGGGCCGATGTGCACATCAATATCATTACCACGTGATTTAAAAAACTAGCACGTTGATACTTTCATATCCTTTTATCTCCCTACAGTTTTTAATTATTTTTAACATTCTGGGCACGTCCCGGTTAAAAAAGAAACATTGGGTACAATTCTCGAAATTCTCGAAATGAATAAACATTTTAAGAACGAATCATGATAACGAAATCACGAATAACTTTCATGGTTTGGGTCACATTGCCCAGAAGACATCGGTTATCTCGATGGACGCAACAACAGTGCTACAGGATTTAAAAAAAAAATCTGATCAGCTATTACCCGACCAGGATGGCAGTCAACATCAAGGGCCGAAGTGTAGATGTAACATGAACCATTAAAAAATGGTGTAGTCATAATATAAAGACGAAATGTGTAGGAAGGAATTGCAGGTGCTGGTTTAAACCGAAGATAAACACAAAATGCCGGAGTAACTCAGCGGGACAGGCAGCATCTCTGGAGAGATGGAATGGGTGACGTTTTGGGCCGAGACCCTTCTTCAGACTAGAATCAGGGGAAACGGGACGAGAGACATAGATGGTGATGTTGAGAGATATAAAACAAATGAGTGAAAGAAATGCAAAAAAATTGACGATGATAAAGCCCATTGTTAGCTGTTTGCTGGGTGAGAACGAGACGCTGGTGCGATTTGGGTGGGGAGGGATGGAGAGAGAGGGAATGCAGGGCTTACTTGAAGTTACAGGAATCAACATTCATACCCCTGGGTCGTAAGCTGCCCAAGCGAAATATGAGATGCTGTTCCCCCAATTTGCGTTTAGCCTCACTCTGACAATGGAGCAGGCCTAGGACAGAAAGGCCAGTGTGGGAATGGGCATGGGAATTAAAGTGCTTGGCAACCGGGAAATCAGATAGGTCCAGGCGGACTGAGCGAAGATGTTCAGCGAAACGATCGCGCGGTTTCACCCATGTATAAGAGTCCACATCTTGAACAACGGATACAGTAGCTGAGGTTAGAGGAAGTGCAAATCAATCTCTGCCGAACCTGAAAGGACAGTCGAGGTCCCTGGACAGAGTCGAGGAAGTAGGTACAGGGACAACTGGTCAACTGGTGCTCAATGGCTTGTGTCCTTTATCATCGTTACGTTATGCATATCTTTCATTCATGTGTTCTACATCTCTCTACATCACCGCCTATCTGGACAAAGACGCGGAACTGACAATATCCAATAAATTAGAAACAAGATCGGAGGATTTTCGTATTCAGTCATTTGAGCAAATATACCATAAATGTACTGAATTTGTCTTCATCTGCCTCATGAAAGGTCTATTAAAGCATTCAGAAATCCAAAGCCTTTGCCATCGATCGCGCAGCGCAGCTCGGTTCCATCCGGAAATTATGGTGAGTTTGAAATAAATGTCCCGAGCGAAACGTTCACTGTCCATTCCCTCTACTGATGCTGCCTGACCTGCTATGTTTTACCAGCGTTTGTTTTTTTTGGTCAAAATTTGAGCAATTGCTATTCTATAGTATTGATTATGTAAATGTATACGTGCGTAGGATTATGATTAGGTCTCGCTTATAGCATTGAGAAAGCTTCATTAAACATATGCACTGACCCTCGTGTATAATTAATCAATAAATTGAAAATATTTCCATGCAGTTCCAATGTTGGTGCAAATAAGAATCGGAGATGATAGTAACTAGTCAAAATATGTGCACCCTGTTCCATATCATTAGGAATTTATTTTTCGTTTTATCAATAGTCCTGGCTCCCATCGTCTTGCTGAACTAATGACGAAGTGGGAATACTTTGCTTGCAGTAGGTCACAGGGTTTGTTTTTGCAGATATGACTCGGGATTACCTGTTTTTCAAATGTCTCCAACTGATGACAAACATTGTGCAATAGTTATGAGTGACTGAAGGTTTTATCGTTATAAATAGGACAGTGTTTCCAAAACAAAAGCATCAGCTCTCTTGCCATTTAACCGGCAGCATCGCTCCTTTCCTGATATGGGACTGCCGGTAATCTTACAGGTCGAAAATGTCTTCTACCCTATTCTGGCAATTGTTGGAGTTCCCGGTAAGATAATTGTAGAAAAAGTAAATGTATTCTTATCAGCGCTTTATAGCACGGCATTTTCTGTGGCGTTTTCCCGTTCAATTTGCAGACATGAACATCGCGATTCGTATAAGATCAAAACGTTCAACGTTTTTGCTAATATAGGTACTTTAGTAACATTGTCGTTTAGCAGACAGCTCGATAAGCTATTTTTTAGCCAGGTATTTGTATCAAATTGAGTTAACTAGAGGTAACTAACTGGGTACAGAACTATCTTCATGGAAGGATGCAGAAGGTGGCGGTGGAAGGTTCATTTCCAGACGCAGACCTGTGACGAGTGGTGTACCTCTTGGCTCGGAGCTGGGCACATTGCTGTTTGACATCTATTTCAACGATTTGGAGAAGGGTACATCAGACATCGCTAGTAAGGTTGCAAACGAAACTAAAGTAGGTGGTGTGGTAGACAGTGCAGATGCTTATGAAGAGTTACCGCGGGATACTGATTAGATGGGCAAGTGAGCTGAGGAACGGCAAATTGAGGTTGAATCAGATAAGGGTGCGTTTTGCATTTAGGAAAGTCAAAGCAAGGCAGGAGATTCACAATGAACGGACATTCGCTTGGGGTGTTACAAAGCAGAGGGTTCGATGAGCACAAGAACTTGGCCCCCCGTTAATAGCGTCACACGATAGAGGTGTGAAAAGGCCTTTGGAGCGCTGACCGTTATTAGTCAGTAAATTGACTCGACGTTGGGACGTTATGCTGCAAATATACAAGACGTTGGTGAGGTCGCGTTGGAATACTATTCGATTTTGATTACTTTACGGTAGGGAAGAAGCTATTAAGCTTTTTGATAACGTTGTCAAGACCCGAGGGCGTGAACTCGAGGAAGAGGTCGGGCAGGCCTTGGAGCGCCGGATGCTTAACGTTTATCTTATAGAGGTGTAGAACGTCACAGGGGAATATATCCACAGAGTCTTTTACCTAGGGTAGGAGAATGAAGAACCAAAGGGCAGGAGTTTAACTGAAGGGCAACTTTTTTTCACACGGAGGGTGGTTTGTTTATGGAACGAGCTGCCAGAGGAAATAATTAACACAGGTAAAATAATAACATTTAAAATACATTTGGTCACGAACATGGAAAGGAAAGGTTTAGATGAATGTGAACCAAGGGTAGGGAAGTTGTGCTAGATTAAATCGGGCATTTTTGTAGGCATGAACAAGTTGGGCCCAAGACCTATTTCCGTGCTGGATTCGTCTGTGACACTGGACACTATTTGTTTGCGATGAAGAAATAAGCGGCCAATTTTCATTATTTTGAACTAGAATCAGATAAAATCTTTTGACTACCCTGTTTGATATTCAGTTGATTTACCTGCAATGATAATATCTAATGCATCATTTTAACGTGCGATACCTTCTGATCACTGTTAATAAGTGCAGGAAATTCTGGTGGGTAAATTCAGGAATTCTGGCAGAACCTATGGAAAGAGATACACTTAGTGTTGAACAGTCTTCAGCAGAACGGTGAACCTGCTGAGGGCTACATCCTCTGTAGGGATGCTGTCCTGCTGGGATTACAAAAGTTAGATTTGCTTTGTGTTGTCTACGTAGTGCGATCAGTCATTGTTTTTTTGTCAACCTTTGCCTAATGATTAATCTTATGTGTTGTTTAATTAAGAAGGTTTGCGGGCAGGGAAACAAACAATGCGATGTGGCGGTGGCAGAGGGTTGGTTTTCAGACTGGAGTGTTGGACCAAATCTTGTGCCTCAGAGAACGGCCTGGGTCCACCGTCGTTTGACGTTTGTATCACGGTTATCATGAGAATGCAGGTGGCTTAGTACGTTGACGCATGGCATTAACATTGATGGAATAGGAGACAGTGAAGAAAGTTCGCTAAGATTACAATGAAATCTTGATCAATTGGGTCAGTGTGCCAAGGAGTGGCTGCGGTGTTTAGTTCAGATAAATTCGAGATATTGCATTTTGGAAAGACAGAACCAATGCCTTACTCTGTAAATGGTAGGGATTTTGAGAATATCGAAGAGCAGTGTGATTGAGGAGTCCAAGAGGTGGGATTGAGGAGTCTAAGACTAGCTAATGGTTTAAAGCAAAGGTCGGTCTTGGTCTGGAAATGTTGACGGAGACAGAAAGCCCGGTATATTTATGAATATGTGTCCACATAAAAGCCCAGTATATTTATGAATATGCGTCCACACCTATAGCGCTGCCTGTTAAACAAATGGGAAAGGTTATATTGTGCAGCATATTTGTAACGAGCACAAACCGGATCGGCCGAATGGCCGTTTACTTCATTCACAGCGAATTTCTCAAAATGGAGACACAAAGAGCAAAACACAAAGTGTTGGAGGAACTCAGCGTGGCAGGCAGCATCTGTGGAGGGACATACGAAGTTTCCAGTCTGGACTTTTCATCCGACTTAATATTTTGGTCACATTGCTCTTAATCATTTCTTGTATACCGAGGGTATTTGAAAAGCCATTGCAAAGATTAATCTAGCAAAATTGGTGAATACTAAACTTGAGTTTCGATGGCATATTTATTACCTGTTTGAAAAATGTGTGTCCGCAGTGAGGAGAATTTAAAAATTCTACAGATGTTGAGCATTTGAAATAAAACCAGATTTTAAAAAAACTGGTAAAACCCAACAGGTCAGGGGCGATAAGGAAATATGTGTTCATATATCTGGTCCGGGGTAATATCTCTCGGAAATGAAAATTGAAGATGGACACAAAATGCCGGAGCAACTCAGCGGGTCAGGCAGCATCTCCGGAGGAAAGGAGTCGAGTCGGCAGCCTTCCTCAGACAGAATGAAAATTTAATGCTCTTTCTCTTCTTAAAGATGCTGCCGGACCTCTTGAGTCCTTTCAGCTTTTTCCTGCTTTTATTTGTGGTTCCGTTATGGAAGGATGGTGATGTTAAAAAAGCCCGTTCTACATCCTGAATGCACAGATATGGCGAAGCAATGCGGTCTTCCGTCTCGACAAACCGGAGGACATAACACACAGTTGAAATAAATCGAAATTACAATCTGTGGACTCAGTATGTTGGCAGAAGAAACCTGGAGATTAAGGAATTTGTGTACGAAGGAACTGCGGAGGCTGGTTTAAATCAAAGATAGACAAATGCTGGAGTAACTCAGCGGGACAGGCAGCATCTCTGGAGAGTCTGACGTTTCGGGTCTGAAGAAGGGTCTCGACCCGAAAAGTCACCCATTCCTTCTCTCCAGAGATGCTGCCTATCCAGTAGATTAAATAATTTGTTTTGCAGTGGCATTTTCTAAGTAACTCCAAACAGAACAGGGCGTAGCAGTCGAGCTACTGCCTGAGATCCCGGTTCGATCCTGACATCGGGTGCTTGTCTGTGCAGACTTTGTACGTTCTCCCCGTGACCTGCGTGGGGTTTCTCCACGATCGCCAGTTTCCTCACGCACTCTAAAGACGAACAGGTTTGTATGTTAATTGGCTTCGTACAGATGCAAAATGTGTCCCTTGTGTGTTTCGGTGGTGTTAGTGTACGGGGATCGCTGGTCGGATTAGGCTCGGTGGGCCGAAGAGCCTGTTTCCGCGCTGTATCTCTAAATTAAACTAAACTAAACTAAACTAAACTAAACTAAACTAAACTAAACTAAACTAAACTAAACTAAAACATATGTCTAATGCGCATCAATGAAAGATTTATATCGCATTCGCTCATGTTAAACACTATTTCGGGATAAGGGACTTAGCGACAATAATATATTATGTTTCAAGAACAGTCCTCAGTGAGGTTGATAAATGTTGTCCTTTCCTTTGCAGCTAACTTGGTGTCGATCATCATATTCTCCCGTGGGAATTGTGGTCTCTCAAAATGCATCACACGTTACCTGGTTGGCATGGCAGTGGGCGATCTGATGGTCATCATATTTGAGGTCATTTTATATGAGATTAAGGAGGGTTATTTCCCATACTCCTTTTTGAATTACACTTCCATTTGCAGTCTGAATGTAACACTGTTTTTTGTTTCCATTGATTGGTCTGTCTGGTTAACGGTGGCCTTTACATTTGACCGATTTGTCGCCATTTGCCATCAAACTCTGAGAACGAAATATTGCACCGAGAAGACGGCGACGGTGGTGATATCAGTGGTATGTTTGTTAAGCGTTTTGGAAAACGTTCCACACTATTTTACCTGGGAACCTGGAGAACTAATTGACAATGTTCCCTGGTTCTGTCGAGTGAAGGAAGCCTGTTTTACTCTCCCCATATGGGCCGCTTTTCTGTGGTTGGAGACCATTCTCACTCCATTTGCACCGTTTGCCTTAATCCTGCTCTTCAATTCCCTAACTATTAGGCATATTTTGCTGGCTAATCGAGTGAGAATTGCACTCCGGGGAAATAAAAACGTGGACAGTCAAGCCGATCCGGAGATGGAAAATCGAAAGAAATCAATAATTTTGCTGCTCGCCATATCTGCCAATTTTCTTCTGCTGTGGGCATTGATTTTAATATTTTATATATTTGTACAATTAACCGATGCTCAATTTTTGGCAACGACTTATAACAAACCTATCACCATTATGGAACTGTCGGCATATATGCTGCGGTGTTTGAGTTCTTGCACTAATACCTTTATTTATGCCGTGTCCCAGAAGAAGTTCAGAGAGGAATTGCAAAATCTGGTCAGACGTCCTTGGAATTGCATTAGAAATGTGGTTAAATGCTAACGTATGTCATAAAACCAGCTAGGTACAGTACAAGAAGAGGCCCTTTGGCCCGTAATAATTGTGTTGAACACGCTCCCAAGACCATCACATTAGCCTGCACATAGATTTTAGGGCCTGTCCCACTTAGGCGATCTTTTTGGCGACTGCCGGCGACTGTCAAAGTCGTAGCAGATCGCCGAACTTTTCTTTTACCCGACGACAATGACCACGACAATACCGAGTCAGGTCGAGATTACAGCGTCTTCTGAAACATCGCGAAAATTCCCACGCTGTCAATGCTTCTCCGGCGTCCTGGTTTTCGCTGAAATCACTGACAAGTCGGTAAGTACTTGAGAGGTTTGAACTATAACACCTTGTATGGGTTACTTAAAAACCAAGCTTCACTGTAACAAGGAATAAACTGGATTTACTTCCAGTTTACTAAAAATTGTATTAAAAAAATAAAAAATTGAAGTGGTTCAATGGATTTTTGTGAAAAGTGTGTGGGCATTCTTTGAAAATGTAAGGGAGATGCATATCTGGTTTATGGGTTGCATATCTGGGTTTGGAGCTCACTTTAAATGTAATGGCTGAGGCCAAAAAAATCGCGAAAATTCCCACGCTAAATTACCTGACCGTCAAACTGTCGCCTCCAATCCACCTGTCAAATGTCCTGACGGTAAATAAATTGGTTAAACACAAGCACTTTATGGTATTTTGAAATGACTTTACTTATTTTAATATTATGTGCTTCTAAATGTATCTTAAGAGAACCTATCAAACCTGGGAACAGCATGCGACAGCGACCGCAATAAGCTACGATGCCTGGCGACAAGCCAGCTGTCGCTGAGAGATTTCAAACCGTTTGATTTCAACGGGATCCACTACGAGATCCCGAGATCCACTACGATCTTCGGAAGACTCCTCGCGATCATGCCTGCGACACCCTGGTGAATGTTCGGCGACACCCAAGTCGCCGGCAGTCGCCTTAAAACAGCCTAAGTGGGACAGGCCCTTTACTCAGATCCCTCCATTCCTTGCATATCCACATGCCCAACAATTGTCTTTTAACTGTCACTGTGATATCTGCTTGAACCACGAACTCTGGCACTCGCCACCCTCTGTGTAAATAAACTTGCCCTGCGTATCTCCTTTAAACTTTGCCCCTCTGACCTTAACCTCTCTATTGTTCATCCTGGAAAAACTCTGACCGTCTTTGCTCTCTATGCCTCTCAACAATTTATATGCTACTATACTACGCAGCCTCCTACATTCAAGATACAATAATCCAAGTCTGTCTAACCTCCACATGAAAATAATTGTCCTTAAACCAGGCATCATTCTGGTAAACATTCCCTGCACCCATTCCAAAGCGTCCACATCCTTCCTGTAATGGGAATCCCAGAACTGCACACAATGCTCGAAATGTGGATTAACCAAGTCGTATAAATTTGCAGCATGACTTCAATTAATTTTGACAATTATCAGCGAGGTTGATCAGCTGACGGATAACACCCAAGAGCCTTCGAATAAAACGGAGTCGTAGAAAAATAAATATCATAATGTCGAACAGAAAGCACGGATAAAGCGAACGCCTCTAAATGTAATTCCACTTCGATCATGTTGCATGGAATTAAAACAGATAGGAAATTTATTGACACAGAATTTAAGAATAATGAACATTGAAAAAAAAGACACAGAACGTGCTGGCGTAACTCAACGGGTCAGGCAGCATCTGTGGAGCACATGAATAGGCGACGTTTCGGGCCTGGGCCCTTCGAGAACAAATGGAACATGGCTTACACCTCTGTACAGCACGGGAACACAACCTTCCACCGAACCCGCCGTCGCTGATCATAATGCCAATCCTAAATAATTACATCTGCATAGACACGGCCTGAATCCGTACATTCCCTACCGTACGGTACGAGTTTCACTGCACCTTAATTGGTACACGTGACAATAATCAGACCTTCCGAAGGTCTCACAAAATGCTGGAGTAACTCAGCAGGTCAGGCAGCAACTAGGAGAGAAGGAATGGGTGACCTTTCATCAGACTGATGTCCTTTGACCTTTCAACCTTTGTTCACTCGACTGTCTCAATGCCTTTTAACGTTGCCGTCGTATCCGCTTGCACCCCTTTCTTTAACAGCGTGCTCTACACACTAACGACCCACGGTTAAAAAAGCTTGCCGTATTTAACATTTATATTTAAATGTAAATGTTATTTAAATTTTGCACCACCCACCTTAAAGTATGCCCTGTAGTCTTTTAATACTTTCATCATGGGGAAAATATTATACACCATAGTTATGCCTCTTGTAAATGTATGTACTTCCATAAGAACGCACCCTGTCCTAAGCTACAGAGAAAACAATCCAAGTTTGCCCATCTCTGATTATATCTAGTAACCTCAGAACCAAATAACATCCTGGTAGACCTCTTCTGAACAATTTCTAAAGCCTCTACATCCCTTCCTGTAATGCACCAACCAGAACAGCACAATAGGTTCCAAACGTGGCCTGCTAGGTTTTATCTATCCCCATTAAATCTGATTTATTTGACGTGAATGGATCCTCAGTTTTTACCCCATTTTTTCTCATGCATGTGTAACATCTCTTTAAACCTATTCCTCAAAGTTAGCCCATGACCACGTACCCCAACTCGTCCACACCGCCCAAGATACCTCATCTAAGCCCACGTTTGACCCAGATTCCTCTAAACATTTTCTATCCATATACCCACGACTCACTGTGTGAATAGACTGCTCCTCAAGTTCTTGTTAAATCTTTTTGTTCTCACCTTAAACCGATGTCCTCAAGGTCTTTGACTTTACTACACTGGGAAATATGACTGTGCAGTCATCCTATCTATTCCCCTCTTGATTGTATACACCTTCATAAGATCACTCCTCAGCCTCTGGTGCTACAAGAAATAAAGGCTGAATCTGTCCAAGCACTCCATACAGCGTGGGGCATCGAGTCCAAGAAACATCCTCAAGCCTTTCATTTATGAAACTTCATATATATTTCCTTTCTATGTTAAGTAATTTCGCGACATCACTCGTCATTCAATGGTGTGACAAAATCGCGATTGTTCGGGAGATGTAGAGTTATTCCGGTGCAGAGAGAAAAATGCCAATGCTGCAAACCTGAAATGAAAAAAAAACAGAAAATGCAGGAAACACTCAGTGGATCAGACGGACACTGCGTATTCTGCTGAATGTTCTCAGCGGTTTTATCCTTGTATTAATTATAAAGTACTGGAGGAACTCAGCTGGTCAGACGGTATCAATGCCCCGCCCCCCTGACATCAGTCTGAAGAAGGGTCTCGACACGAAACGTCACCCATTCCTTCTCTCCCGAGATGCTGCCTGACCTGCTGAGTTACTCCAGCATGTTGTGAATAAATCGATTTGTACCAGCATCTGCAGTTATTTTCTTATACTTATGAAACTACAGGCGTTTTGGGTTGGGAACTTGTAGAGTGATTGTAGCAGGGAAAAGATGTGGGGCGCAGGACAAAGCCTGGCGAACGATAACTCCGGCATCGGAGTTTGCTCTCATTGGATTTCTTGTGTTTTGAATGCTCGCTAATATGTAAATTTCACCGAATTTATGAACGCTGAATTGTAATGAAATATTGTCAGTAAAACATGAAATTGGGTTTTTTCCCCGGAAATGTTGGTATAAAATCATTGCAAACTGTTTCTCTTTGATAAGCTCTTTATCCATTGGTTGACTATTGCTTCGTTTTGTCCATTCTTGCATTGTTATTTCATCAGAAAATTCCACTTTTTTTTCAATTAGAAAATATTTATAGCTACAAAATGCTGGAGTAAGTCAGCGCGTCACGCTGACTTCTCTCCAGAAAATCAGCGGGTTACGCTGACTTCTCTCGAGAAAATTTCGGTTCGGGACCCTTCACAAGACTCTGTGACGAACAATAAAACCATAAAAAATGAGTTTACACGTTTCAAGCAAAAAAGGAACTGCTGCGGGAACGCAGCGGGTCAGGCAGCATCTGTGGAGGGACATGTACAGGGCGCAGATCGGGGCGGGACACTTTTCATGCGACACATCGAAATATCGTTGTTACTTAATTCAATTTAGCACGCTCTGTTTAAATGAGGTTTTACGTTGTGTAGGACGGAACTGCAAATGCTGGTTTGAACCGAAGATAGACACAAAATTCTGGAGTAACCCAGCGGGTCTGAAGAAGGTTCTCGACCCGAAAGATCACCCATTCCTTCTCTCCTGACATGCTGCCTGTCCATTTGAGTTAGTCCAGCATTTTATGTCCATCGAAGTTTTTACTTTCTTCTCATTGATCATTGACAAGTCAATTCGGAATCATTTTCTTTAATTTGCGAATGTCACATCCATAAAATTAGTCAGACTGCTTCTCTGCCGCTAACAATCGAGGGCAGGAATGTGAGGGGGCATGAAGTCTGTGGAAAGCTTCTTCTGCGTCCCTGTTAAGCGACGGAACATTTCCATTGGATGCAAGGTCTATGACCAGATTCATGAACAACTTCTTCCCCGCTGTTATCAGACTATTGAATGATCAATCCAGGAACCTAACTTCCAACCAATCTGGTTATGGACCTTGGACTTTCTCTCCGTATCTCTCACGCTATATTTTTTGTAACACTCAATTGTGGATTGTGGTATTTTTGTCATTGCGCTGCCCGTTGGATTTAAGCACGGGTTGGTTGTATTCATGTTTAGTCTGATTTGACCGCAGAGCCCACAAACCAAGTTTTTCATTGTATCTAGTTACATGTGACAATAATAAACCAATACTAATATCAACACCTTGTTTTCTGACATTTATATGAAAGGAAAAGCTCTCTCCCTATCAACATCATCTACACCTTCCGTGAAATTAAATACTTCTATTGCATCCCCTTCCACCCTCCTCTGCCAGTTAATAATAAGTCGTGGTAAAATATCCAAACACATCCAAAATTACCACAGGTATAGGGCAGTGGTCGAGTTACTGCACTTACAGCGCTTGCAGCGCCGGAGACCCGGTTTCGATCCTCACTACGGGTGCTGTCTGTACGGAGTTTGTACGTTCTCCCCGTGACCGCGTGGGTTTTCCTCTGGGATCTTCGGTTTCCTCCCACACTCCAAAGACGTACATGTTTGTAGGTTAATTGAGTTGGTATAAGTGTAAATAGTCCCTAGTGTGTGTAGGATAGTGTTAATGTGCGGGGATTGCTGGTCGGCGCGGACTCGGTGTGCCGATGGGCCTGTTTCCGCGCAGTATCTCTAAAACGGATACTAAACCTTAATTATAACAAGGAGCAAACAAGTCAACAAATAACAACAATATTATCGGTTGTGGGAAATAGCGGCTGGAAGATTTACATGACGACTAAGAAAAGTGGGAAAATTTCACGAGTAAATTACCACGGGTATTTTAAAATAGGATATTTAACTTTTTCCAATGACACGCAGATAGCTTGAATGATGATAAGGAGAAGAGTTTGTGAATCTAAAATATACTAGTTTCAAACATCAATAAGTGATAAGCAAGTGGGATGTGACTTCATGAATAGAAAGGCTGATGAAAATGGTAGTTGTCATGCGGTGTGGAACGGTGATGTTTGAGTGGCGCAAACCAAAAGTCAGCGAAATGTCAAAGTGTCAAAGATGTACAGTCATACAGCACGAAAAGAGGATCTTCGCCCTAAATCGTCCATGCCGATCCAAACAAATCGCATTAACCCACATTTGGCCTATAACCTTCTAAATGTTATTCATGCGCCTGTGCAAATGTCACTTACGTATTCTTATTGTACAAGTACAAGACGTTGTCCCTCCTGTTCCTATTAAACCTTCCTCCTTAAAGTCTCTAGTCCTTCATTCCCCTACAATGGGACCAATATTCTGTCCGTTCACCCTATCTATTCCCCTCAAGATGTTTTACATCTCAAAAAGAACACCGCTCAACCTCCTGCACTCCAATATACAAGGATCTAGACTATCCGAGCCCTCCTCACTGCTCAGACCCTCGACTTATTTTGATTGCTCAAAAAAAGATTATGTGCTGAAGACTGGTGGCATCACGGTGACAAAATGGCTCGCAATTTGCAACTTTATCTATATGGGCAGTACGAAACTAAATCGCTCGGGAAGTCATAGCTCGACGACTGTGAACTGTTCCATTTACCAGACTTCAGGGGCCGTATCAAGAGTTGAAAAGGATTGGGTTTGCTAGCTTGGTTTCACTAGCTGGGGATGTCAGCTGGGTTAGTAAATTGTGGACTCCAGGATTGCTCCTTTCCCAGCGGATGTATTTCCTTGACATCACCCAATGCTGTTCAACATCATCTTTTTTTGGGAAGAAATAATGGGAAAATGTTCTCCTCATGGTTTGGTCGATGGGAGGGAGGGAGGGAAGGAGGGAGGGAGGGAGGGAGGGAGGGAGGTGGGAGGTCGAGTTACTGCCTCACATTTCGAGTCAAACGGGCGTCATGTGTTTTGGGGAGAAGGCAGAAGAATGGGGTGAGGAGGGAGAGATAGATCAGCCATGATTGAATGGGCCGAATGGCCTAATTCGGCTCCTATCCCTTATGACCTTCTGATCTTAAATCGCAGTTTCCGGCGCTGCCTGCGAGGAATTTGCAATGATGATGCTTGCAGAGCGACAGAGATCGACACTAAATTCCTTGCTGTTTCGGATGGAAACAGGACAATTATTCCCGGCCACTGAAACGGAAGTAGTTTACGTATAATCGCTCCCAAATATATGTTTTCGCATCCGGGGATTGCAGTATGATTTCTCCAGTTGGGACACATAGTTTGATGTCACTGATCGCAATCAATACCTTGAACAAGAATTTGCCAATCCGTAATATTGTACAGTTGTCCCACTAACACATTCTTGCGTTCTTCATAATGGTTCACCGCATTGCTCTGCTACAAATGTTTGGCTATGTGGTTCATTCCCCCCCTCCCCGCCTCTTCCACCCCTCCCCTTTATTTCACCAAGCTGTAGATTTTACGAAGGTGCTAACCATAGCATAGATATATACTTCTTTAACTCTATTGCGTCGGATCCACCAAGTAAAGTAACCCTGAGGAGGTTATCAGACGTTTGCTTCCAGGCACACTCTTCGCATGTGCACATTTAACCTCAAGGTTTCGTCAAGAATATTGGCATTTTGACTTAATACGCGGTCTTATAAACTGCATTTGTATAGCCAAACGGGTGCCAGAGGTTATGGGGAGAAGGCATGAGAATGGGGTGAGGCGGGAGAGATAGGTTGACCATGATTGAATGGCGGAGTATACTTAATGGGCCGAATGGCTTAATTCTGCTCCTATCACTTATGATCTTATGATCGTATGAAACCACACGCACAACCACGAATCTCCTTTTAACGCCGCACATGGTCTGTTGGGTCATCTAGGTGTTGGAGATTTCTGCTATCTGTTCTTGGATCCTCCAACGGTCGATGTTTGGATTTAAGGAGAACCCCGGATCTAAATGCACCCGAATCTTTCGGATGAGGCTAAGAGGCTAATGCACGATTGCTTAGGTTCCTTTTAATATTGTTTACACCAGATGATGCTAGATTATGCTAGCAAGAACTATGTGGAAATACGGCTCTTAGAAACATCTTATCCCTGAAGACTAGGAGCAATCAACGTTCGATCTACGTTCGAACAGCTGCATTTTATACGAATTGCGCAATGTTCGTGTCTCAGGACGATTCTTTCAGTATAAAGACAACAATTTTAAGTAAAAGAATCGGAGTCCTGTTGGTGACCAAGTAACGTTGCTTCTCTACGAAAATGGGACAACCGGTAATCATACAGATAGAAAATATATTCTATCCAACTCTTGCAATTGTTGGTGTTCCTGGTAAGCAGCTAATATTAGTCGTCATGTTTTTCTAATTTTCTACTCCACTTTTGCTAAAAGGACACCGATTTAAAGCGTTGAATAAATAATTCACGGGCCTGGTATCCAAGTTGATTGTTTCGGCAGCTATCCTGAGCTACAATATGTGCTTATCATTTGTCTGGACAAAGTAACTGTATCGTACCTTGTGATGAAGCTTTAATTCTGTACGGAATTTGTACGTTCTCACCGTGTCCGCTTAGGTTTTCTCCGGGTGCTCCGGTTTTCTCCCACACTCCAAATACGTATAGGTTTGTAGGTCAATTGGCTTGGAAAAAATGTAAATTGTCCCAATTGTGTGTGTGGGATAGTGTCAGTGTGTGGGCATCGTTGTTCGGCGCGGCTCGGTGGGCCGAAGGGCCTGTTCTTTGCTGTGTCTTTAAACTAAACATAACATAAGCTTTAAAGTACAATTTTCATAAAGCTTCAACCAGAGGAATGCTGTGTTTTCTGAGATATACAACATTAAAAAAAAAGACGAGTGAAAATATTGGTTGGAGGGACGATTCTGTCGAATAATGCAAACACAAACGTCTTGCGCATGGTAAAAAATAGGAAGTCAACCTGAAGAAGAATCCCGAACCGAAACGTCGCCTGTCAGTTTACCTTCACTAATGCTGCCTAACCGGCGGAATTACTCCAGCAGTTTTTATTTTACTCAGTTTTCCAACAGCTGCAGTGCCGATTGTTTCCCCCGACATTCGCGCCTCGGGCTGACCTGAATCCAAGTCACATCTCGCTCTGGTTACCTAGTTTGCAATGGGTGTGCGAACTCCGTAGCCGACTTAATTTACTAAATATCTCTGTTGCTCGGGTTGATGATCAGTCTAACCCGCTTGCGTGCATGGGATCTTGAGTAAGATTTTGCAATGGTGATGGGTTTTCCAGGGCAGTTTCGACGGATGAATTGATGGAGCTTCGGTGTACTTGCGATGGGCTGTTGCCAGTAGGATTTAGCTTCGTATATTTTAGGATAAACTCTCACTTTGCCTGAAAGGGCAAGTCTTTACCAGTACCACGCTGACAAAGGAAATCGTTTATAACTAATTGGGAATAGAATTGCAACTTGAGTTAATAAGGAATTCAGTTTTTAATGTGACTGAATATTAACAGGATTGTGATGGTCAGGAGGTCCAGTGCCAGTGGAAAGAACAATCAGGCGGGGATATTTCAACGTTTCAGTTTCAGTTTAGTTTATTGTTACATGGACCGAGGTGTAGAGAAAAGCTTTTGTTGCGTGCTAACCAGTCAGCAGAAAGACAATACATGATTGCAATCGATGCATTCATAGTGCACAGACACAGGGTAAGGGAATAACGTTTAGTGGAAGGTAAAGCCAACAAAGTCCGATGAAGGGTAGTCCGAGGGTCACCAGAGGTAGGTAGCAGTTCAGCACTGCTCTCTGGTTGTGGTAGGATGATTCAGTTGCCTGATCACAGCCGGGAGGAAACTGTCTCTGAATCTGGTGGTGTGCATTTTCAAACTTCTATAGCTTTTGCCTGATGGGAGAGGGGAGAAGAGGTAGTGGCCAGTGTGCGACTCCTCCTTGATTATGCCGCTAGCCTTGTGGTGGTAGCGTGAGGTATAAATGGAGTCAATAGAAGGGAAGTTGGTATGTGTGATGGTCTGGGCTATTGCAATGCTGCAATTTCTTACCATCTTGGATGGAGCTGTTCCCAAACCAAGCTGTGTGATGTATCCTAATAAAATGGTGGTGCTTCTTTGGAAGTTGAAGAGAGTTAGTGGACATTAACTTACTTTAATCTTTTTTTGTAGCAAATTTGCTGGCAATTGTCATTTTCTCCCGTGGAAACTGCGGACTCTCGAAATGCATCACTCGTTACCTGGTGGGCATGGCCGTGGGCGATTTCATGGTCCTGATAACTGAAGTGATCCTCTATGAGATTGTCAACGGCTACTTCCCATTCTCGATATTCAATCACACCCCCTTCTGCAGATGGAACCTTGTGGTCCACTTTATTTCCATCGACTGCTCAGTTTGGCTAACTGTGGCCTTCACCTTTGATCGGTTCACTGCTATTTGTCATCAGTCCCTGCGGACCAAGTATTGCACTGAAAAGACGGCAGCTGTGGTGATAGCGGTGGTGTGTTCCTTAAGCGTTTTGCAGAATGCTCCATTCTACTTCATATACGAACCGCGGGAAGTAATTGACAATATAGAGTGGTCCTGCTATGTAAAGTCAACTTTTTATACTTTATCCATCTGGGTAGCATTCCTGTGGTTGGAAACCGTGTTAACAACTATTTTCCCTTTTGTGTTCATTTTGCTGCTCAACTCATTAACTATCAGGCACATTATCCTGGCAAATAGAGTGAGGAGAGGATTCCGGACAAACGAGCAAGATGAAAAACACACTGATGCCGAGATGGAGAACCGAAGGAGATCAATAATTTTGCTTCTCGCTATTTCTGGCAGCTTTATCTTGTTGTGGATGGTTATTTTTATATATTACATATATGTGCAATTTACTGACACCCAGTTTTTGGAAGCAAGTTATAACGACCCCTTCACCATAATGGAACAAACTGGATATATGCTGCGGTGTTTGAGTTGTTGCACAAACACTATTATTTATGCAGTGTCCCAGAAGAAATTTAGAGAGGAAGTTAAGAATATGGTTAAGGCTCCATTCGTTCTCATTACTAACGCAATCAAATAGGTTGGACACAAAAACCTGGAGTAACTCAGTGGGACCGGCAGCATTTCTGGGGAGAAGGAATGGGTGATGTTTCGGGTTGAGACCCTTCTTTGACTGGCTACATAAAATGTATTACTTTATCCAAAATTGAGTGAAATAACTTTCTGCTTGAGTAACTCAGCAGGGCAAGCAGCATTACTGGATAGAAGGAATTCTAAGTCGCATGAACTGTTGAATTTAATGAAGGTAGAAGCTGCAAAGTTTCAAGCAAGCTCCCATTAACACACAAAAAAATAGAGAATCAGCTCTGAAATTAATGCATTCAAATTGTCATCTAAATCATTTGCAGTTCTACAATTGGCTTAAGTAGAAATCATCTTAATTTTATGTTCGTTCTAATATTGTTCCTTGATCACACTGGAAGAGGTTACCAGTGGAGCAGAGGACATCAACGCCAACTTTGACGTGTGGAGATTCAGAATTTGCTGTCAGTTTCACAGAAGAATAACTGAAATACATTATATTTAATTTATCTTCTTTTTGTTGCACTGAATATGTCTGGGCCAGTTCCTGAAGACAACAAAATTCGAAGTGAGTGAAGTTCAGTGTTCATTTTAACATTGAAATGTGTGTAACTTCCTTAATAAAAGTTGCATTCATCTTTCCTGAATTAGAGAAATTAAGCCCTTGATCTGAAGTCATTGTAAGTCATCAGGCAATAACTCTGCATTAAAGTTGTTCTCTTCACCAAGTTGTTCTCTTCACCAAGAGAAGGCAACATCCCTGGATAGAAGGAATGGTTGATGTTTCAGATTGACACCCTTCTTCAGACTGAAGAGGAAAGGGAGACACGGACATAAGGGAGCGTAAGGTATGAAAACATGACATCAAAGGAGATGTCCTGTACAACTGGAGGTTCTGCTGCAGTTGTACAGGGCATTGGTGAGACCACACCTGGAGTATTGCATACAGTTTTGGTCTCCTAATCTGAAGAAAGACATTCTTGCCATAGAGGGAGTACAGAGAAGGTTCACCAGATTGATTCCTGGGATGGCAGGACTTTCATATGAAGAAAGATTGGATAGACTCGGCTTGTACTCGCTGGAATTTAGAAGATTAAGGGGGGAACTTATAGACACTTACAAAATTCTTAAGGGGTTGGACAGGCTAGATGCAGGAAGATTGTTCCCTATGTTGGGGAAGTCCAGAACAAGGGGTCACAGTTTAAGGATAAGGGGGGAAGTCTTTTAGGACCGAGATGAGAAAGTTTATTTTCACACAGTGAGTGGTGAATCTGTGGAATTCTCTGCCACAGAAGGTAGTTGAGGCCAGTTCATTGGCTATATTTAAGAGGGAGTTATATGTGGCCCTTGTGGCTGAAGGGATCAGAGGGTATGGAGAGAAGGCAGGTACGGGATACTGAGTTGGATGATCAGCCATGATCATATTGAATGGCGGTGCAGGCTCGAAGGGCCGAATGGCCTACTCCTGCACCTATTTTCTATATTTCTATGTTTCTATGTAGTTCAAAGAAAATGTAGAATATATCATTATTAGCTAGGAAAAGGTGAGTACAAAGCGTACAGAGATAAATTTCAATCAGGGGGACACAGACTGGTCGGAGAACTAGAACTTCAGATGGGCCTCGTTTTGAATATAGTGTGCATTTCTGGTTGCCCCAAATACAGGATGAATTTGGAAACATTTGAATGGGTGCAGAGGTGGTTTTCCAGAATGATGCATAGATTATGTATTACCTAGAAGGAGAGGTTGGACAGACTTGGATTGTTTTCCTGGAATGTTGGTGGTTCATAAATGTATATAAAATTATGAGAGACATAGATAGGATAGAAAGTCAGAACCTTTTACAGAATAGAAATATAAAATACGGAGGGCATAGCTTTCATGTGAGTGGGACATGGTGTAAAGGGCCATGTATTAATAGAAGAGAGATTTATGCACTGATGTTGAGACTGTGCTGCACTTTTACACCTGGACACTACTTTAAATTGAGCTCATGTCCCCCCTCCCAGCGTAGGTTCACTAGGTTGATTCCCGGAATGGCGGGACTGTCGTATGTTGAAAGGCTGGAGCAATTAGGCTTGTATACACTGGAATTTAGAAGGATGAGGGGGGATCTTATTGAAACGTACAAGATAATTAGGGGATTGGACACATTAGAGGCAGGAAACATGTTCCCAATGTTGGGGGAGTCCAGAACAAGGGGCCACAGTTTAAGAATAAGGGGTAGGCCATTTAGAACGGAGATGAGGAAGAACTTTTTCAGTCAGAGAGTGGTGAAGGTGTGGAATTCTCTGCCTCAGAAGGCAGTGGAGGCCAGTTCGTTGGATGCTTTCAAGAGAGAGCTGGATAGAGCTCTTAAGGATAGCGGAGTGAGGGGGTATGGGGAGAAGGCAGGAACGGGGTACTGATTGAGAGTGATCAGCCATGATCGCATTGAATGGCGGTGCTGGCTCGAAGGGCTGAATGGCCTACTCCTGCACCTATTGTCTATTGTCTACTGCCTATTGTCTATACCTTAAGCAATACCAGTAAAGTGGACTAAAGACAGACAAAAAAGGATGGAGTAACTTAGCAGGTCAGACAGCACTTCTGGGGAAAGGGAATGTGTGGCAATTTGTGTCGAGACCCTATGTGAAACATCACCTATTCTTTTTCTCCAGAGATGCTGCCTGGCGCACTGAGTTACTCTAGCTTTTAATGTCTACCTTCAGCAAAAACGAGCATCTGCAGTTCCTTCCTACACAGTAAAGTAGACTAGCTGGTTAATCCAAAACTGCAGTTAGTGGAATTGACTGCAGTCTGAATTGTTAAATAATTATACTTTGAGAAACACCTATTTGGCTGTAAGCTGCTATGTGAAATGTGATTTTGTAATTGTTGTCCTAAAAACACCAATATAATCTTTAAAACCATAAAACCCGAGCCATAAACTGTATTCACTGGTAATTAGTGACCAGAACAAGTGGTCTCATTCCCATTGGATCTGGTTATCAGGTTTCTGTACACATGGACCAATAATTAGCTTCACACCAGAGTTCTGCTAAAAAGGTACAAGAGATTAAGTTTCTGTTACTGCAGTTACTCTACTGGTTGAACAGTGCTGCGGGCAGCTGTAAAACATGCTTCTTTTTACCTTACTGAACATTTATGGTGTGGCCACTGTCTCCTCTGGTAAGCAATGCAGCTTCTACTTGTGAACTTTGTGGAAACAACAAAACTGATTCTATTTTCTGTTGCACAGTCCCTGTGTTTACTCTGGGTTCATTGTCTTGGATGTATTAATTGAATGATTGAATTGAATGTATTAATAATTTTGGGTAACAGTGATTCTTGAGTTGTGAAGGCTCCTGTGAGAAGTTATATAATAATAATAATAATGCATTTTATTTATATAGCGCTTTTCATATACTCAAAGACGCTTTACAGAGATTTTGAGAACATAGGGAAATTAATAAATAGATAAATAAGTAAATAAATAAATGAACAGAGAAAGGAGACAGAAGGTGAGGTGACCTTCAGTGGTTGAAGGCAGTACTGAATAGGTGAGACTTCAGTGATGTTTTGAATGTGGTGAGTGTGGAGGAGTCTCTAACGGTTTGGGGTAGTGAGTTCCATAGGGTGGGAGCAGCGACGGAGAAAGCCCTGTCCCCCCAGGATCTGAGTTTGGTCCGGATGTGGGGGGATAGGAGATTGGCAGCGGCAGAGCGGAGGGTGCAGGTGGGAGTGTGCCTGTGGAGGAGGTCGGTCAGGTAGGATGCGGCCAGGTTATGGAGGGCTTTGTATGTTATGAGGAGGATTTTGTACTGGATTCTCTGGGGGATGGGGAGCCAGTGGAGTTTATAAAGGACGGGGGTGATATGGTCACGGATCGAGGTGTGTGTGAGTAGACGGGCAGCGGAGTTTTGAATGTATTGAAGTTTATTGATGATTTTTGAGGGTGCGCCATAGAGGAGGCTGTTGCAGTAGTCCAGACGGGAGGTGATGAAGGCGTGGATGAGGGTTTCTGCAGCTGTGGAGGAGAGGGATGGACGGAGACGGGCAATGTTTTTGAGGTGGAAGAAGGCTGTCTTTGTGATGTCTTTGTGATGTGTTTGATGTGTTTGTCGAAGGAGAGGGTTTGATCAAGGATGATTCCAAGATTCCGGATGTGAGGTGAGGTGGATACTGGGAGACCATCAATGTTGAGGATGAAGTTTTGGGTGGATTTGGTGAGCGTGTTTGGACCAATGATAATGATTTCAGATTTGTTGCAATTGAGTTTGAGGAAGTTTGATTGAAGCCATATATATACTATGGTTACATTGGCAATCCATAGAAGAGAAGAAATGAATACAGGTAAATAATGAACATAGAGCATAGGACAATACAGCACAGGAGCAGATCTTTCGTCCTTCAGTCTGAAGAAGGGTCTTGATCCGGAACATCACCTATTCCTTTTCTCCGGAGATGCTGGCTGACCCGCTGAGTTACTCCAGCATTTTGTGTCTACTTTCGGCCCACAATGTCTGTGCCGAACAAAATAAATAAATCTCCTTTGCCTGTACGTGATTCATATCCGGCCATTCACTGCCTATCTATGTACCTATATAGAAGCCTCTGAAATGTACCTGTCGTATCTGCCACCACCACCACCACTGGCAGCACATTACAGGTGACCACCACCCTCCATGTAATAAAACCTGCCCCGCTCATCTCCTTTGAACATTGCTTCTCCAACCACAAAGTGATGTTCTCTGGTCTTCGACATCTGGGAACAAGGTTCTGACTGTCCACTCTGTCTCTGCCTCTCACCATCTTATGCACTTTCATCAGGTCTCCCTTCAACCTCCAGTACACAAGAGAAAACAATCCATGTTTGTCCAATCTGTCCTTGCGCTAATGCCACAGACAGAATCCAGGTAAACCGGTGATGTGCAATTTCAATCAAGAAGCGACCTCTGCATTAGTCAGTGTCGCACCTCTTCAAGATTTCCTCAGCTATTGTTAGACACCCAAATGATGGTAAAAATCAGCCTGCATTAAATTAACAGTCAATGTTCTTTTAATGTTGTTGTTATCTTGTTCTGTTTGTTGCATGCTTCCTCTCCTGCAGACCCTATCCATTACCCCACCACCACTTCCCAGAAGACAATAATGACATTTAAGGTGCTTGAGGATAAGCTCGTGGATATGCAGGGAATTGAGGGGTATGAACCATGTACAAGCATGAAGAGTTTAGTTTAACGTGACATCATGTTCGGCACAGACATTATATCTGACCTCTAGCCCATTACACCCTTAACGAACAAAAATATATCAATCTCAATCTTGAAATTTGCAAGTGGGCAACATGTTCAACAGATTACAGAACCGAGAACCAGAGGACACAGGTTTAAATTGAGGGGGGGAGGAAGATTTAATGGGAATCTGATGGGCAATTTCTTCCCACACAATGCTTCTTTTCTAACTATTCTGACAATCGTCAAGGCTTGGAGATTACAAACCTTTAATCAGATGCTCGTTCTGGAAGTTTAATCCCATTGTTATTAGATGAAAGTTAACATAATGTGTGAAATAATAACATATAAAACATAATAAAACATAAAACCTCGGCTACGAAGTGTTTAGGGAAGTCACATGGATTTTATCGTTACTGTATTCCACTCTTAGCCTTCTTATGTTTCTCCTGGTAACACTGAAACAGACACCTGACTCTCCCTTTGGGGCCCCTGTTCACCTCACTTAAACACAATGAACTTTGACACTGTCTGGTGTGCTGCATGTAATCTTTACCACAGAACAAATACTGCTTGTTCATGTAGAAACAAGAAACTGCAGATGCTGGTTAATACGCATAAAATGCTGGAGTAATTCAGCAGGTCATGCAGTATGTCTGGAGATCATGGATAGGTGATGTAGAAACAAGAAACTGTAGATGCTGGTTAATACACATAAAATGCTGGAGTAATTCAGGAGGTCAGGCAGTATGTCTGGAGATCACGGATAGGTGATGTTTCAGTTTAGCCAAAAAGTGCAGGAAGGAAATGTAGATGTGTAAGAAGGAACTGCAGATGCTGCTTTAAAGTGATGATAGAAAAAGCTGGAGTAACTCAGCGGGACAGGTAGAATCGCTGGAGAAGGGATGGGTGACATTGCGGGTCGAGACCCTTCTTCAGACTGGTGATGCAGATGCTGGTTTACACTGAAGATAGACACAAAAAGCTGGAGTAACTCATCAAGTCAGGCAGCATCGCTGGCGAATAGGAATAGGTGGCGTTTCAGCTCAAGACACTTCTTCAGATAGAGTCGGGGTGGCATACCTTTCATTAGTTTGTTCTATGTACCTTTTCACATCACTCGGTTCCCAGTCCCAGTGACTCTCAGTCTGAAGAAGGGTCTTGGCCCGAAACGTCACCTTTACTTTTTCTCCGGAGATGCTGCCTGACCCATTGGGTTACTCAGTATTTTGTGTCGAGTTTCAGTTTAGACCCTGTTTATTACAGTCTCCTTACACACTAAGTGCGGCATTTTTATTTTTTCCCTGCAACCTTGTGTGTTTCCTCTGGTTATTCCAGTTTCCCCCCACATCCCAAAGATGCCCGGGCTGAGAAGTAAATTAGCCAGTGTGAATTGATTCGTAGATATGTATTAGAATCTGTGGAGGGGAGGAGGAGATACTAATGGAAGAGTGGAAAGTGTTAAATGGGTTAGCGTACCACAAGTGTAAATAGGTGTTTGATCGTTACCACTGACTTGGTGGGCTAAAGGGACTTGTTATGTGCTGTACCCAGAGGACATAGGTTTAAGATGAAGGGGGAAAGATTCATTAGGAACCTAAGGCGTAGTTTTTTTTACACAAAGGATGGTGGGTGTACTGAATGAACTGCCGGAGGAGGTAGTTCAGGCAGGTACTATCGCAACATTTAAGAAACATTTAATCAGGTACATGGATAGGAGAGGTTTATAAGGATATGGGCCTCCTCAGACAGCTGTGGAGCCCACTTCAATGGATATTTCTCAGGTGAAGATTGACAGATTCTTGATCAGTACGAGTGTCAAGGGTTATGGGGCGAAAATGGGAGAATGTGTTTGAGAGGGAGAGATAGATCAGGCATGATTGAATGACTGATGGGCTAAGTGGCCTAATTATTCCCCTACGACTTATGTACATAAAATAGAGGCAGTGTGGATGGGGCATATTGGTCGGTGTGGCAAGTTGAGCCGCAGGCCCTGATTCCCTGCTGTATGACTTTACCTCTCTCTGATTCTATAAAGTATCCCTTTGTCCATTTTATTAAAATAATAAAAATGTGTCCATTTCATTAAAATAATAAAAAAATTGGAATATTGTAACTAGTAGAGCACATCGACATGATAGACAATAATAGAAGATGGCAAGCAATCCAATAGGATCATTCAATACCCCGACCACAATTGGTGGAGGAGGTATCAGACCCCATCTTGCCAACTCTTGAAGAAGGCTCGGTGGTGCAGCGGTAGAGTTGCTGCCTTACTCCACTTATAGCAGCAAAGACATGGGTTCAATCCTGACTACTGGTACTGTCTGTGCGGAGTTTGTACATTCTCCTCGTGACCGCGTGGGTTTTTCCCCGAAATCTTTGGTTTCTTCCCACATTCCAAAGACGTACAAGTTTGTAGGTTAATTGGCTTCGTGTATAATGTAAATTGACCCTGATGTGTGTAGGATAGTGTTAGTGTGTGGGGGTTGCTGGTCAGTGTGACTCAGTGGCCGAAGGGCCTGTTTCCATGCTGTATCTCTAAGCTAAAAACTAAACTTCACTGCCTGCTGTACCTGCACGCCTTGTACACCAATCACTGAAAGTTGGTGTGCAGGAACAGCAGGCAGTGAAGAAAGCTAATGGCATGTTGGACTTCATAACGAGAGGATTTCAGTATAGGAGTAAAGAGGTTCTTCTGCAGTTGTTTAGGGCCCTGGTAAAACCACATCTGGAGTATTGTGTACAGTTTTGGTCTCCTAATTTTAGGAAGGACATCCTTGTAATTGAGGCAGTGCAGTGTAGGTTCACGAAATTGATCCCTGGGATGGCAGGACTATCATATGGGGAAAGATTGAAAAGACTAGGCTTGTATTCACTGTTTAGAAGGATGAGAGGGGATCTTATAGAGACATATAAAAATATAAAAGGACTGGACAAGCTGGATGCAGGAAAAATGATCCCAATGTTGGGGGAGTCCAGAACCAGGGGCCATAGTGTTAGAATAAAGGGGGGGGCATTTAAAACTGAGGCGAGAAGGAACTTTTTCACCAAGAGAGTTGTGAATTTGTGGAATTCTCTGCCACAGAGGGCAGTGGAGGCCAAGTCACTGGATGAATTTAAGAGAGAGTTATATAGAGCTCGAGAGCCGAGCAGAATCAAGGGATATGTGGAGAAGTTTGGCACAGGTTACTGATTGTGCATTATCAGCCTTGATCACAATGAATGGAAGTGCTGGCTCGTAGGGCCAAATGGCCTCCTTCTCCAACTATTTTCTATGTTTCTATGTTTCTAAACTAAAGGCTCCTGACCCAAAATGTCACCTGATCATTGTCCCCCCATAGAGGCAGCCTGGCTCACTGAGTTCTTCCAGCATGGCATCTGCAGGTCCTTGTGACTCCCTTATACAAAGTTCTTGTATTGATATCAGTTTTACCATTAATGACTTCTTTGTGTTCTTTACAGTGAATGATACAATCGTACTTTTGTTTATGCATTGCAGATTTTCACCTTCTTGCATTTTACTACCTGTTGAACCATGGGTTGAGTGAGCTGCCCGAGTACAGTATGGTAGCAATGCTGGATGACCTCCAGATAGCATATTATGACAGCACACTGCAGCGGGCTGTTCCCAGACAGCGATGGATGGCCCAGTCTTTCCCGCAGGATCACTGGGATTCAATGACCATCACAGTGGCAGGTTTTCATGGGATTGTCAGAGGAAATGCTGAGATAGTTTACCAACAGCAACATGGTGTCTCAAGTAAGTGTCCTGACCGGACCTGGGGTTGAGACCCAGTGATGCACAGATGGATTTTGTGTTAGTTTTGTTGCTGTCACATGTACTGGAGTACTCCGATAAACGATTTGTGCATGTTAATCAATCACATCAAAGAATACTATTCATAAATACAATCAAACCAAACTCAAGTACAATAGGTAGAGCAAAGGGGAGGATACAGAGTGCAGAATATAGTTCTCAACATTGTAATGCACCAGTGCCAGAGACAAAGTCCAGTGTGTACAGTGGGGTCGAGGTGAATTGGAAAGTACCGTAGCATAAGGGAGGACTGTTCAGAAACCTGATAACATAGTGGAGGAAACAGTTACTGAGTCTGGTGGTCCACGCTTTCAAGCTCACGTACCTTCTGCTGGATGGAAGCAGGAAGAAGAAGGAATGATCAGAGCGGGACAATTCTTTGATTATGTTGTCTGCTTTTCTGAGCCAGTTGAAGTACAGATGGAGTCAATGGTGGGGAATCATGTTTGTGTGATCGACTGTGCCACATCTCCACCTATCTGCAATTTCCAGCGGTCTTGGGCAGAACCCTTTCCAAACTAAGTTGTGATGCAACCTGTCAGTGTGCTTTCTACGGTACATTTGCAGACGTTTGTAAGAGTCATTGGAGACCTGCCGATCTTCCTTAGTCACCTGCGGCAGGAAGGGAACTAGAAGCTCGCAACCTTTTTCACTTCAGCACCATTATTGCTGTTTAGGATATTTACTCCATCACATTTTGATAGAGACATAGCCCATCTTCTATATTAAATGTGTCCTAACTGCTGAACACCCATTGACTGGTGATAGTTTCTTTATGGGTTAATATTACTGGTGTTGATATTCAACGCCAGTAATAAGTGGATGGATTGGATCATCTGTTTTATTGGGCTGGAATGAGGGAGAAACAATTAGTTTATTTCTAGCCTGATAACATAGAGATGGGACCTTGATTTAAGGTGCAAGATGGTAACTATGATGTATTCCCTCTGTAATAATGTTCTGTTAATGCAGCATTCCTTAAGCTTTGGCAACAATCCTCAGAAAGTATAACAATCCCAGACAGTGCTACTGTCTTGATGTACTTCCCAGCTGCATTGCCTTAACCTTCAGACTGACCTGTTGGCTCTGTAGCATTACCCATCTGACAATGCACTTCATTTGTTCTTTATGCACAACAGTGCAGAAGTCTGAGTCCTTCCCTTCTGACACGGCAGAACTATTTTAGTGTTACATCCGCAAAAGTAAATTGTCCTCAAGGATTCCCCCCTCACCACTCGAGGTTAGTCCATGCCCTCAGTATATAGACCATGGGGCATTGAGACATTGAGTCACACAGCATGGAAACTGGCCCTTCTACTCACTGAATCCACACTGATCATCAATTGTGCAAAGATGGGTTAACAGCAAACTGCAGATGCTGCAAATCTGAATTTAAAACAGACAGGAGGAACTCAGCGGGTCAGGCAGCATTCTGTGGAAAAATGGACAGAAAACATATTGGAACAAGGCCATTTAAAGTGATGGAGTAAGGGGAGAAACTGGAAAAGAAAAGTAGTGGCACGACAAAGCCTGGTAAGTGATAGATGGATACAGGTAGGGGTGGGGGGGGAGAAAGGGTAGAAGTTAAAAAAAAGAATATAGTGTGAGATAAGGAAAGAGTAGTCGGAGTAAAATGTAAAGCTGGTGGGATGAATATATACTTGGAAGGGAACAGGGGACAACTACATTAATCCCATTTATTCCCTCAATTTTACCACTCAACCCTTTGCCCACCCCAGATTCTGCACTTTTCTGCGCACAAGGGATATTTTTCAGTCACCAATGAACCTAACACCACTGAAGATAGACACCAAATTCTGGAGTAACTCAGCGGGACAGGCAGCATCTCTGGAGAAAAGGAATGAGTGATGTTTCGGGTCGAGACCCTTCTTCAGACTGGCGTCAGGAGGGAGGGAGATAAATGGATAACGAAGTGTGAAAACAGGGCAAAGGGAATGAAGATCAAGGAAAATGTAGAATAGATCACTGAAAGCTGGGAGAAGGTAACAACAAAGCGAACGGAGATGAAATGTAGTCGGAGACAGTAATTAAGACTGGTCAGAGAACTGGAAAGGGGGAGGGATTGAGACAGACGGAAAGCAAGGGTTACTTGTAGAGAAGTCAATGTTCATACCGCTGGGGTGTAAGCTCCAATTTGTGCTGGGCGTCACTCTGACAGTGGAGGAGCCCCAGGATAGAAAGATCAGTGTGGGAATGGGAGGGGGAGATAAAGTGTCCAGGAACTGGGAGATAACTTAGGTTTAGGCTGACTGAGCAGAGGTGTTCAGTGAAATGATCGCCGAGCTGGCGCTTGGTCTCGACAATATATAGGAGTCCACACCTGGAACAGCGGATACAGTAGATGAAGTTGGAGCAGGTGCAAGTGAACCTCTGTCTCACTTGAAAAGACTGCACGTGTCCCTGGACAGAGTCCAAGGGGGAGGTATAGGGACAGGTGTTGCATCTCCTGCTGATTGCAGGAGAAAGTACCTGTGAGACGGGGTCGTTTTTTGGTGCGAAGGGGCGAGTTGACCAGGGAGAAACAACCAACACCAATGGGTTTGGGGAATGGGAGGAAACTGGAGGACCTGAGGGAAACAAATGCAGTCACATGACAAACTGCACAGAGCACCCCAGGTGTGCAAAGAAGTTGGGTTGCTCGAGCTATGAAGTCGCAGTTCTATCAGCTGTACCAGTGCACTGCCCAAACCTGTTCCTGAGTTCATTGCTACACTGGTATAAAATGTACTGCTAAGATTAAATTCAACTGGACATCGACCTGAATCAAAGGTGGTGTAGCACAACTGCTTAGGAAGGGTGTAAGAGAAGAACATCCCTGTCTGCTCCACCACTGTACAGGACTACAGATGCTGGAACCTTAAGTGAAAAATTAACTGCTGGAGGAACTCTGCAGGTTAGGCTGCACCTGGGGAGGGAAATGGACAGATAACATTTTGGATCAGGAGTAGTCTGAAGAACCCAACTTGAAATATTGTCTCTCCATTTCCTCCACAGATGCTGTCAAGATCTAAACTCAACTTCAATTGTGAAGTTCCAAACCCTATTTCAACCTATATCTACATAAAATTCTGTTAGTTGGCCACAGGAATCTAGATATGTATTTGTACACATTGTGTATGCAAGCAAAGAATATCACTGTGCCTCGTCACATGTGGAAATAAAGTATTCTTATTCCTATTCCTATTCCTAACCTCTATATTGTGGCGGTCCCGGGGGATCAGGCCACTCCTTGGGTCAGCCCCCTCGTTACGTGACGGACAGGCATAAGGGGTTAAAAGCGAGCCCGTTGGGAGGCGTGGCTCATCCCTAGGTGGACTACGCTGTGAGCAGGATCTCACATCCTAATAAAGAACCTTATCTTAAACTGCCTGGCGTCTTGCCTTTTCTCTGGCCTCCGCCAGGCCACTACAATATGTCTTTTAGATAAAAATGAAACCATGCTTATTTCAACATTGTAAGCTGCTCACTTTCACCCTTAAAGATAATGAAGGCTGAAATACCGGCGAAATATAACAGGTGGGCACACTTTTGAAATATCGCAAAATTGAGGGCTGTGGCAATCTGGCACAGAAGAAAGAATTGGGGCCTGGGATCAGACAGCAAGGAAGACATGGTGTTTAAGAGGCTTTTAGATGGGCACATGGAAATGCAGGGAATGGAAGCATATGGATCCCATGCAGGCATATGACTACTTTATTTTGCATCATTTTAAGCACAGACATTGTGAGTTAAAGGAATGGTGCAGCGGTAAAGTTGCTGCCTTAAAGCGCTAGCAGCACCTGCAACCTGGGTTCGATCAGGACTACGGGTGCTGTTTGTACGGAGTTTGCACATTCTCCCCGTGACCACGTGGGTTTTCACTGAGATATTTGGTTTCACCCCACACGCCAAAGATGTACAGGCATGTAGGTTAATTGGCTTGGTGTATGTGTAAATTAACTCTAGTGTGTGTAGGACAGTGTTAATACGCGGGGATCGCTGGTCGATGCGGACTCGGTGGGCCGAAGGGTTATAAACTAAACCAGTGTTATAAACTAAACCTGCTCCTGTGCTGTTCTGCTCTGTGTTCCGTGTTCTGTGATGCCTGTTTGTACCACGCTGAGAACTGATTTGTTATTTGCCTCTCCCCTCCATCCCCCTCCCCACAACTCATATCCTCCACCCCTCCCTCAGCCCCAGCTGTTTACATTGTCCAGGGTTTCTGCGGCTGTGGAATGGACAGTGACAATTCCACTGATGGGTTTATAACACTGGGCTATGACGGGGAGGATGCCTGTGCTTTCGACAAGGACAGGATGCGTTGGGTTGCACTAAATCCAGATTTCCAGGCGCTAGCAGATCGGTGGAATGTCAACACCTTCATGAACAAGTATTTCAAAGGTCTCCTGGAGAAGGACTGTGTGAAGTGGCTGCTGATATATCTTGAGTGTGGACAAGAAGCGCTACAGAGGAGAGGTACACGACGTAGGCACTCTGACGGGTGGGGCCAGGGGATATCCTCGAAAGACCAGGTGGGAAATATCATGCACTTCATTCTGTCACTTGGCTGTTCAGTTTAGTTTCGAGATACAGCTCGGAAACAGGCCCGACCAGTGACGCCCGCACACTAACACTATCCCGCACACACCAGGGACAATTAGCATTTATACCAAGCCAATTAACCCACAAACCTTTGTACAAACCTACAGTATTTGGAGTGTGGGGGGAACCGAAGATATCGGAGAAAATCCATGCAGGTCAGGGGGAGAACATACAAACTCTATACAGACAGCATCTGCAGTCGGTATCAAATCCAGGTCTCTGGCGCTGTAAGGCAGCAGTTTGACTGTTCTTGGAAGAGGGTGTCAGTAAATTGGCTGGCAATATGCCTCTTAGATGGAGACAGTGGGTAGAAAGTGCAAGTGAAAGATAAATATTGCACCAGTGTGCTCTATCCATAGGCACATAGACATTCAGGAAATGGAGGGATATGTATCTTGGCCTTATGTTCAGGCCTTCGGGCCTTGTGGCCTGAAGAGTCTGTTGCTGTGCTGATCAGAAACCCAATCCGATTCACTATTTGCCTCTATTATTCCTTAGGATGGTGACATCCAATTTCCAACAGTTCTCTGGTTGAAGAACTTGTTCCTCCCATACCCTCTTGGAATATTTAATGTTATTATTCAGCAGAGATTCATGATCAAGTAGAGGCCATCATGTCTGCAGTATCAATCCCAATGGTGAGTTATACTCCTCCATTGGCCCTTCCATCTGCACTGTCAGTTAAAGTCAGGAGCTAAGATAAAGAAAATGTCAGTGATATTAAAACAAAATATTTTGTTGTTTTGCCAGAAATGCAAAATGAAAAGAGAAACAGCTGGAAACTCTGTGTAAGATAGAACTGCAGAAGATGGTTTACACTGAAGATAGACACAAAATGTTGGAGTAACTCAGCGAGTCAGGGAGCATCTCTGGGCATTCCTTGTCTCCAGAGATGCTGCCTGACCTGCTGATTTACTCCAGCATTTTGTGTCTAGCCTGGAAACTTTGTTCAGCCAGAGAAAAAGCTCTGATTGGGAAAGAGGTGAGGTGGAGTGATCTTACAACTGAAGGCTTTTCTTCATATCTTCACTGATTCTAATGCTTCTTACACATGCAGAAACCCCTGAGGTGTTTATTGGGATTAAACGTGATGGGTCTCGATCACTGAGACTCTCCTGCCTTGCCACAGGCTTCTACCCTCAGGCCATCGATGTAACGTGGCTGAGAGATGATGAGGACGTCCCCGAGTCTGAATCCAGTGATCTGTTGCCCAATTGGGATGGGACTTACCAGTTGAAGAATACAATTCAACTGAGTAGAGAAGATGTGGCAAAATTCTCCTGTTACATCGAACATGCAACTCTGCTGCAGGGAGTCAATGTTCCACAGGGTAAGTGGCAAGTCAATTAGTCTGATCACTTGAGACAATAAACCTCCTGGACTAAGATAACAGCCTCAACTCTCACTGTTACATAAACTGTGGATTTGGACTTTATACTTTGGAGATACGGTGCAGAAACAGGCCCTTCAGCCCACTGAGTCCTCGCCGAACTGTGATCATCCCGAACATTTACACTATCCTACACACTAGGGACAATTTACAATTTTACACAAGCCAATTAACCTACAAGCCTGTATGTCTTTGGAGTGTGGGAGGAAATCGGAGCACCCGGAAAAACTCATGCAGTCACAGGGAGAAAGTATAATGTCCATGCAGGCAGCACCTGTAGTCAGGATCGAACCCAGGTCTCTGGCGCAGTAAGGCAGCAGCTCTACCATTACGCCGCTGTGCTGCCCATTATTAATTTGTGGTTATCTAATTGTGGTTATTAATTGCCCAGAAATATTGATATTCAATGGAAACAGGCCCTTTGGCCCACCGAGTCAGCGTCAACCAGCGATCCCTGCACACTTACATTATCCTACATATCAGGGACAATTTACAATTATACCAAGCCAATTAACCTACAGACCTGTATGTCTTTGGACTATGGGAGGAAACCGGTGATCCAGGAGAAAACCCACGCATTTCCCGGGGAGAAGGTACAAATTCTGTACAGGCAGGATCCACAGTCTGAATTGAACCCGGGTCTGTGGCGCAGTAAGGCAACAGTTCTGCCGAGTGGGAAAAGCAGAGGCAAATGAAATACAGTGTAGCAAGTGACTGGTTATGCATTTTGGTAGTGGGAATAAAGACGTAGACTATTTTCTAAATGGGTAGAGAATTCAGAAATCTGAGGTGCAAAGGGACTTAGGAGTACTAGTGCAGGATTCCTCAAATAGTTAATTTGCTGATTGAGTCGGTGGTAAGTAAGGCAAATGCAATGCTAGCATTCATTTCTGGAGAACTAGAGTAAAAAAACAATGGTATAATGCTGATGCTGGTGAGGACACGTTTGGAATATTGTGAGCAGTTTGGGCCCCATATCTGAGGAAAGATGTGCTGGCTCTGGAGAGCGTCCAGATGAAGTATGTCCTGGGGATGATTGAGTTAACGTATGAGGATTGTTTGAAGTCTCTGGGCCTGCACTCGCGGGAGTTTAGAAGGATGAATGGGGATCTAATTGAAACCTACCAGATAGTGAAAGGCTTAGTTAGTGGATGTGGAAAGGATGTTTCCAGTAATGGGAGAGCCTAGAACTAGAGGGCACAGGCTCAGATTAAAAGGAATTACCTTCAAAATGGAGGTGAGCAGGAGTTTCTTCATTCAAAGGGTGGTGAATCTGCGGAATTTATTGCCACAGACAGCTGTGTGGGCTAAGTCATTGGCTATTTTTAATGCAGAGATTGATAGGTTCTTGATTACTACGGGTGTCCAAGGTTACAGAGAGAAGGCAGGAGAATGGGATTAAGAAGTAAAAATAGATCAATAGATCTGCACGAATGAATGGTGGAGTAGACTCGATGGACTGAAAGGCCTAATTCCGCTCCAAGGGCTTCTGGTCAAAATTATTCTTATGTCACCCTCAACTCACCATCCAAATGTCGGAACAATGGAGGCAAGATAGGCTGATCCTGGCCAAGGTCTCTTATCTTCTTTCTTGGTCATCCAGCTAATTTTCTAATTGTAGTTAGTTGTACAAAAGGACAAGAGTGGTGCAAAATCCGACCCCATTATCAGACTGAAATAGCAGCAGCAGTTCTTTAGCTGACTTATTTGTTCCTGAGATGGCTTCTGCAAAGATTTTTACAACAGGGCCAAGCTGACATGGTTAAGATTGCTGGTCAGTACAAATAGACAGGTAGGGGGGTGTGCGTGTGCGTGTGCGCGCGTGCGTGCGTGCGCGTGGGCGTGCGCGTGTGCGCGTGTGTGTGTGTGTGTGAGATAGAGAGAGCGAGGGGGAGGGAAGGAGAGAGGGAGAGAGAGAAAGAATGTGTGTGAAAAAATTAAACTCTCAGCTTTCATTAAAATGTCAGCAAAGTTTAAAACTTTTGAAATATTAACATCTATAAATGGGTTCATTTTTACTTGCTATAATAACAATCATCAACGAAAATATCCTTGTAGACCTCAACAGTGCAAATAATCTATTTCTGACATGTATTTGATTCTTTAAATTCTTAATTAAGTGCTGCAGATAAAATCACAAAGCCTCAATTGTAATATGAACTTTAACGACTTTTCATTGATTTTTTTTAACCCATCCATCCTCTGGACAATTACATAAACCTAAGACTTTATTGCTTTGTAATTGGATGTGAACAGTGCTAGTTTAATGTAGATAATAAAATCATTACAATGTTTTTATTGATCAATAAATATTTAAAATGGACCATAAATGCCTACAGAGAGGGCAGTGAAAGAAGATATAAAGATTAGGATCGTGACTGGAGCTGTAATCGTTCCTCTCATTCTCCTGGGGATCATCCTTGGAATTGGTTGCTGGAGGAAGAGGAAAAGGAGAAGCACTCCCAATAAACAGAAGGGACCAGCTGACAACAGCAGAGACCAGGAGAGGACTGCAGTGACCATGAAGCACAAGCAGCTTCCTTTGGGATGGAGAGAAGGTTTACCGGAATGATGCCTGGACTAGTGGGGTCTGAGCCACAGGGAGAAGTTGGACAGACTTGGATTGTTTTCTCTGGAGTGTCGGGGATTGAGGGGAGACCTGACAGTAATATATCAAACTGTGCGGGGTAGAGAGAGGGGATTGAGGGGAGACCTGACAGTAATATATCAAACTGTGAGGGGTAGAGAGAGGGCAGACAGTCAGAGTTTTCACCAAGGAAGGAACTATCAAACATGAGTGGGTTTAGCTTTACAATGAGAGCAAAGTTTAAAAAAGATGTGCAGGGCAAGTGTTTTACACAAAGGGTGGTGAGTGACTGGAATGTGCTGCCAGGGGTGGTGGTGGAAGCAGATACGACAGTGGCATTTGAGAGACTTTTCGATAGACACATGGATATGCAGGGAATGGGTGGATATAGATTTTAGTTTAGAGATATAGATTATGTGCAAGCAGATAAGAACTTGTCTTGGCATCATGTTCGGCACAATCATTGTGGGTCAAAGGGCCTGACCTTGTGCTATACTGTTCTATGTTCTATGCTCTATATTCTATCAATGCTGACGGGTGGCTTTACGTTCAGCCATTATTTTTTTTAGTGCTGTCTTCACTGCAGTTATCCTGTGATTGCAAACTCATTCATTGCACCACATTTTGGAATAAAAGGTCGCCCATTTGATTGATTGATTGATTGATACTTTATATCACATGTCACGTGTCACAGTGAAATTCTTTGTTTTGCATAACATACACAAGGTATACAAAGAGTCCCCATGTGTAGGGCGCCGACACAGTTACAACGTAATTGTTACAGTCCCCAATGGTCCCTCTTTGTTCTGGGCAGCCCCTCCATGTTGGGTTCACCTTTGTTATCCGCGCCCCCCCCCCCCCTCCCCCCAACCCTGGGACCATCTTTGCTCTCGGCAGTCCTCCCATGTCGGGTCCCCCTTTAAAATAGATACAAATAAGTTTTATTTTCCAGGAGGTGGAAGATTTGCCTGAACCTTCTATTCCAGCCGGGGAGACAAGGTGAATGAGTATTTTCCAAGTTGAGACACATAGATTTTTAGATCAGAAATTAATCAAGGATTGCAGGAATTGTGAAGTAAACTGATCAAAATCAGATTGGGCATAATGTTACTGAATGGTTCAGTCTGTTCAAGGGGGCTTACAGCTGATTTCTAATCTTATTTAAAATAAAACATAAAAAAGTACAGCTCAGGAAGAGACCTTTTGGCCCACAATGTCTGTGGTGAACATGATGAAATGCTAAACTGATCTCATCCAACTGCACATGATTCACATCCCTCTATTTCCTGCAGGTCAGTTTGTCAATCTAAAAGCCTCTTAAACATCATATACATATCTTGCCAGAGATAGACTCAAAAAGCTGAAAAAACTCACCTGGTCAGACAGCATCTCCGGAGACAAGTAGTAGGTGACATTTGGGGTCGAGACCCTTCTTCAGACTCCAGAGATGCGGTCTGACCCGCTGAGTTACTCCAGCTTTTTGAACCTATCTTCGGTTTAAACCAGCATCTGCAGCTCCTTCCTGCTTATATTGCCACTTCTCTTAGTCACATAAGCTGCATTCCTGTTTCACATACATGATGGTGTAGTGGAGAAGTAATTGCATCTGCATTTAATGCTTCACTCAGTCCTTCAAGTATTTGATGGGCCAGTCAACAGGGATCTTTGTTTTCAAAACGAACCATGCTCCACACCACAGCTTGGATAATATTGCTTAGTTTAGTTGCAAGATACAGCATGGATGCAGAACCTGCAGCCCATCGAGTTGATACCAACCATCTTCCACACCAGTTCTATGTTATCCCTCTTTCACATCCTCTTTCCATACACTTCGGGCAATTTTACAAAGGTCAACTCACCTACAAACCTGCACATCTTTGGGATGTGCGAGTAAACCGGAGCACCTGGAGAAACCCCACGTGGTCACAGGGAGAACATGCAAACTCCACATAGACAGCATCCCAGTACCTTGTCATGTGAGTATTTATGGAACACAGTAACCTATTTGTTGACCCGACAGAGCACTGGGAACAATACTCATTATCAAAGCTGTGGTGTAATAGCTGTGGACATGTTTTATGTACAACAGACCGATAATTTTATTGTATATCCACCAGTGTCATTTCTGTGTTATGAGTGTTTAATAAAATACTTTAGAATGAGTTTTACCAAGATTTATCATGCTACATCTGAGCTATATACTTGTTTTCACATTGTTAACACTGCAGACAGCTCTGTACTCAATCATGAGTTCAGAAGATCATAAGTGATAGGAGCAGAATTAGGACATTCGACCCATCAATCAAGGCTGATCTATCTCTCCCTCTTAACCACATTCTCCTGCCATCTCCCCATAACCCCTGACACCCGCACTAATCAAGAATCTATCTATCTCTGCCTTAAAAATATCCATTGATGGCCTCCACAGCCGTCTGTGGCAGAATTCCACAGATTCACCACCCTCTGACTAAAGAAATTCCTCCTCATCTCCTTCCTAAAGGAGCAAACTTTAATTCTGAGGCTGTGCCCTCTGGTGAGATGCTCCCACTGGTGGAAACATCCTCTCAACATCCCCTCTATCCAGGCTTTCACTATTCGGTACGTTTCAATGAGGTCTCCCCTCATCCTTCCAAACTCCAATGAGTACAGGCCCAGTGCCGTCAAACATTCATCATATGTTACACCACTCATTCCTCACACCTCCAGATTCAGGGACAGTCTCTTCCCAACTGTTATCAGGCAACTGAAACCATCCTACCAACAACTAGGGTGCAGTCATGAACTACTGTCTCCTGCAATGGAGATCCTCGGACAATCTGTGATTGGACTTTATCTTGCACTATACGTTATTCACGTTATTTCCTTTATCATATATCTGTACACTGTGGATGGCTTGGTTGTGATCATGTCTTTCCGCTGACTGGTTAGCACATATAGTTTAGTTTAGTTGAGAGATACAGGGCGGAAACAGGCCCTTCGGCCCACCTAGTACGCACCGACCAGTGATCCCTGCACACTGCATTTATCCTACACACACTCAGGACAATTGACATTTATAGCAAGACAATTAACCTACAAACCTGTACGTCTTTGGAGTGTGGGAAGAAACCGAAGATCTTGGAAAAAACCCACACAGGTCACGGGGAGAATGGGAGAACGTACAAACTCCTTGCAGACAGCACCCATAGTCAGGATCGATCCCGGGTCTCTGGCGCTGTAAGGCAGTAGATCTATCTCTGCATCACCGTGCCGCCATGCCGTAACAGAAGCTTAGCACTGTACCTCGATACACGTGACAATACACTAAACTCACACTCAACTACAGGTATGTATCAATGTAAATTACATTTGCCAATTTGTTTCCACTTTTCTACTCCATTATTTTAAACTGTGGATATTGTTATCAGACACCACAGGCACAGGACCTCCTTCTCTACTTCTACCCACATATTGCAGATACCCATCAACCTTAGCTGAATGGTGATGGTCAGTTCCATTTTACAAGGATATCTACTCGCATTTTACCCTGATCACAGTACATAGCGGACAGAGAGACCGGAGAAGGAGAGGGTGGCGGCCGTTGAGTGGGAGCAGACAAAGCGATGGCCGACAGGAAGAAGCAGCCAAAGTGCGTAGGAAAGAAGTGCAGGTGGTGGTTTACACCGAAGATAGACCCAATAAGCTGGAGTAACTGGCGTTGATTTTGCAGACCTTTCATTCATTTGTTCTCTGTACATTTCCATATCTCTCATTTCCCTCTCCCCGGACTCTCAGTTTGCAGAAGGGTCTCGACCCGAAATACCACCTTTTAGTTTAGTTTAGAGATACAGTGCAGAAACAGGCACTTCGACCATCGGAGTCCGCGCCGACCAGCGATCCCTGCACATTAACCATATCCTACACACACTATGGAGAATTTACATTTATTCCAAGCCAATTAACCTCCAAACCTCAACGTTTTGGAGTGTGGGAGGAAACCGAAGATATCGGACAAACGTACAAACTCTGTACAGACAACACCTGTAGTCGGCATCGAACTCGGGTCTCTGGCACTGTAAAGTACTAACTCTTCCGCTACGCCACCGTGCCGCCCTCTTCCTTTCGCCTGAGATGCTGCCTGTCCTGCTGAGTTGCTCCAGCTTTTTCTGTCTATCCGAGGAAGAAGCAGGTGGGAGGTGAAGGAGCTCCAGTGCGACCGAGCGCGTCCTGTAGGTGGTGGCGGCCAAGAGAAAGTGCTGTCCCCAGGGGCTACAACATGAACTGCAGCAACAGCTGCATCAACCGGACCCCATGCAGTGGGTGAAGCAGAGCTCACTGGTGCACCTTGCCAGTCGATATGATGCAATAGAACTTTGTTTATCCCAGGAGGGAAATTAATCTCCCAACAGCCATAAAAACACAAAAACACATAGTTCATGAAACATGAAATTAAAGTGTCGAGTGGAAAGGATTGGGGATGTGCAAAGATTGGGGGTGGGTGGTCAGTCTAAACCTCAGTCTACCCTACGACAGAAGGGGGAGTTATACAGTTTGATAGCCACAGGGAAGAAGGATCTCCTGTGGCGTTCTGTTCTGCATCTTGGTGGAACCAGTCGGTTGCTGATGGTGCTTCTCAGGTTGACCAGTGTGAGCTGTATTGTCCAGGATGCTCCTCGGTTTGAGGGGCATCCTCCCTTCCCCTAGATCACTTCCCATGAATCCAACTCCGCTCCCAGGACAGAGCCAGCCTTCCCGATGAATTTGTTAATACTGTTGGCGTCCGCGGCCTTCGCCCTGCTGCCCAGCGCACAGCAGCGTAGAAGATGGCACTGGCTATCACTGATTGGTAGAACATATGCAGCATATTACTGTCGGGGGTGGTGTCGGAAACTGGGGCTCTAAGCAGACAGTGAAACTGTGCTCGACAGGAGAGGCAGTGGCAGGTTCATCCGCTATATCCTTAAACTGTTATAAAGGGATCCATTACAATTAGGGTTTACCGTGCTCACTTTACAACAGAACTGTCTAAAAGTCCTGACATTCAGTATAGTTTCACCAACACCTTTCAGCGGATAGCAAAATAAATTAAAAATTGCAGATGTTGGAAATCTAAAATAAAAAGGGAAAATGCTGGAAACATTCAGCAAATTAATCAGCCTCTGTGGGGGGTTAAATGAGGGCTAATGTTTCAGGTCAAAGGGTCTGCTTTTCTCCTGCATTTCCCGTTTTGATTTGAGTTGATGATTTTGTCCACTAAAATGGTCAACTTCCCTTGACTGGTGTACGTGAATGTACATGCCATGGTGTACATGGCTGATGTAAGTGAAACTTTTGGGGGGCAGAATACGTACCTCTTTTCTCAGACAACAAAATCCTGAATTTGAAATAAATGTGAGAAGACCGGATGACTAAATGAAGAATATGATTTGTATTTATACAGGAGTTTCAAGAACATAGAACTCCGAACCGTACAGCACAGGAACAAAATAAGACGCAAAGTGCTGGAGTAACTCAGTGTGTCAGGCGACATCTGTAGAGAAGATGGATAGGTGATGTGTCGGGTCAAGACCTTTCCATGTTCACCAGAGATGCTGCCTGTCCTGCTGTTTCTCCAGCATTTTGTGCCATTTTTGTTAACCAGCATCTGCAGTTCCCTGTGTCTCCACAGCACAGAAGCAGGCCTTCAAATTACAATGCCTGTGACACACATGATGTTAAATTAAACTAAACCCTTCTGCCTGCATTTGATCCATATCCCTCTACTCCCTGCATATTAGCGTGTCCATCTAAAAGCCTCTTCAAAGCCACTATTATAGCTTCCCCTGGCTGTGTGCTCCAGCCACCCACCACTCTCTGGGTAAAAGAAATCCCCCGCACACCTACTTTAAACTTTGTCCCTCACACCTTAAAGTTATTTTAGTCTCTGCACTTGGGCGGAAGGCTCTGACCATCTATTCTGTCTGAGGCAGAAGTTGCTTTGCTGAATGTGATCGCCGCATTCTCCTGCAGTATTGGTGTTAAAATAGGACAGAGAAAATAAAACAGTTCAGCACAGGAACAGGCCCTTCAGTCTACAATGCCTGCACCAAACATCATACCAGATTAAGCTAAGCCCATTTTTACGTACACACGATGCACATGCCTCCATTCACAGCCTATCCATGTGCTTATCAAAAAGCCTCAAATGCCACTGTCATATGGGCTTCCACCACCACCCTTGGCAGTGTGTTCCAGGCATCCACCACTCTCTGAGTAAGATAGAAATAAGCATCTGCAGGCATTCCGAAAACATGTTGAGAACTGGCTCAGGGTGAGAAGAACAGAGCAAAATGATTAGTTTAGTTTAGTTTAAAGATGCAGCACGGAAACAGGTCCTTCAGCCCACTGAGACCCCACCGACCAGCGATCCATGCACACTAGCACTATCCTGTAAACACTAGGAACAATTTTAGCTTTATACCAAGCCAATTAACCTGCAAACCTGTACGTCTTTGGAGTGTGGGAGGAAACCGAAGATCTCTGAGAAAACCCACGCAGTTCACAGGAACTTACAAAGTCCGTACAGACAAGCACCCATAGTCAGTATTGAACCCGGGTCTCTGGTGCTATGAGGCAGTAGCTCTACCGCTGCGCCACTGAATCCACACTAACCAGTAATCCCTGTGCACCAGCACTGTCTTCACATTATAAACATTTTACAGCTATTACCGAGGCAATTAACCTTCAAACCTATACGTCTTTGGAGTGGGGAGGAAAAGTGAGCACCCGATGAAAACCCATGTGGTCATAGGGAGAACATACAAACTCTGTACAGACAGCACCCACAGTCAGGATTGAACCTGGGTGTCTGGCACTTAAGGCAGCAACTCCAATACTGCATCACCATGCTGGCCTTATTGTTGTAGGATGTTCTAGGGAATGGAGGTATATTACGTGCAGGCAAATAGGAGTTGGTCTTGGCATCATGTTCAGCACAGACATTGTGGGACAAAAGGCCTGTTCCTGTGCTTTACTGATCTATTGTGGTGTTTGTGGAAACAGATAATAATTACTTGATTGCTGATATCTTAAGTATATTTACCAGGTACATTAAATATTCAGACAAAACTAAATTCCATTCCCAAGTCAATTAATTCCCACACCCCATTCAGCGTGAAACATTAACTTTATTAGCATTTAACATGTACTGATATATTTATTTTCTGTTAATATTTAACTGTGAGTTTGTTTCCATCTGTGTATGCAATCTGGGTGACCCTGAATTTGTTGCCTCGGTATAAGATTCCTCGCAAGGACAGAGATGAGGCAGAAACCTGACCTAGTCTTTTTTAAGGGGATTGCAGGATTTTGATCCAACACCTGTGAAGGCAAGACAATATATTTACAAACAGCCTCAACCACACCTCATACAGTGCCATCCAGGCACTCATCAATTTCTGTGAAAAAACATGCACTGCACATATCCTTTAAACTCTCATCTTAAAACTATGCCCTTTAGTATTTAATGTTTCCATCATGTTTAGTTTAGTTTAGTTTAGAGATGCAGTGTGGAAACAGGCCCTTCTGCCCACCGAGTCCACACCGACTAGCGACCCCCGTGCATTAACACTAACCTAGGGACAATTTATACATACACCAAGCCAATTAATCTACATACCTGTACGTCTTTGGAGTGTGGGAGAAAACTGAAAATCTCGCAGAAAACCCACGTGGTCATGGGGAGAACGTACAGACTCTGTACAGACAGCACCTGTAGTCTCGATCGAACCCGGGTCACCAGCGCTGCAAGCACTGTAAAGCAGCAACTCTACCACTGCGCCACCGTGACCATCCCTGTTCTGACTATCTATACTATCTATGCCTCACATAGTTTTATGTACTTCTGTCAGGTCTCCCATCAAACTCCGGCATTCTAGCGGAAGCAATCCATATCTGTCCATCTGTTTAATGTAGCCAGCACACCCTAGTTGAGACATCATTCTTGTAAACCTCTGCACCTTTTCCAATGCCTGTACATCCTTTATGTAATGGGTCGAACAAACCTGCACATAATACTCCAAATGTGGACCACCCAAAGTCCTATAAAACTGTATTATGACTTCCTGACTCTTATGTTCTAGAAATCCAAGATTCGACCACAAGATCTCAATGTAGATCAATGCTGTTAAGGGTTTTGCCAATAATTGTATACTTTTCCCTTACTCAAAGTGCAACACCTCATACTTGCTCAAAATCAACTCCATCTGCATTTTTTCTGCCCATTTCTGCACCTGATGTATATCCCATTGTCCCATAACAGCCTTCTTTACTCTTCGCAACTCCATTAATTTTGGTGGCGCATGCAAACTTACTAACCAACCCCAACTACAGTTACCTCCAATATAGAATCAAAATGCTGGAGTAATTCGGCGGGACAGGAAACATCTCTGGAGAGAAGGAATGGGTGACGTTTCAGGTTGAGACCCTTCTTCAGACTGAAACGTCACGCAATCCTTCTCTCCAGAGATGCTGCCTGTCCTACTGAGTTATTCCAGCATTTTGTTTCTATCTTTGGTTTAAACCAGGATCTGCAGTTCCTTCCTATATACAGATCCTTGCAGCACTTCATTGGTCCAACCAGAAACAAACCCCTTCCGCCACAACACTCTGTGTTCTATGTGCGAGCCAGTTCCGAATCCAAATGACTGAGTCATCAGGGATATCATACATCTTAATCTACTGAATCAGCCTGCCATGCAGGATGGGCCATATTTGGCATGTCAGGTGCCATGTAGGCAAGATCCACCATCCTACCCTCATCGATCGATGGACCAGGGTGGGGTCCAGTACAGGCAAGGCCAACAACTTTAGTGACACATGGATAAAAAGAAACCAACTGGGTAGGCCAAAATAAGAATGCAAGCAAACAACAAGAGATTTGGTCAGAAGATAGACACAAAATCCTGAAGTAACTCAGCGGGACAGGCAGCATCTCTGGAGAGAAGGAATGGGTGACATTTTGGGTCGAGACCCTTCTTCAGACTGATGTCAGGGGAGTGGGAGGTACATAGATAAGGAAGTGTATAGACAAGAAGTGTAGGGTGTGAAAACAAGATAACGGGAATGGAGATCAAGGAGAGTGTGGGATAAATCATTGTTAGTTGGGAGAAGGTAGCATCAAAGCAAACAGAGATAAAGAAGGGAAACTCTCTGAAAGGCTTGACAAGGGGGGAGGTTTGCTATATAATGAGAAGCTGAGGTAAATATCACACCTTTATTGAACAGCAAGCTGCTTCAAAACAAATAAGTAACAAGCCAACAGATGGTTACACTGATAAAGTTAAACCAACAAGGGTGTATGCAGGATCAGCAGAACATAAACTCTGGCCTTGATTTAGGATACTGTTTGGTTGGTTTCTGTGTGTGTACACAGTGAGATTCTTTATCATGTAAATCAGAATATAAAAAATATATTGAATTGAATCGAACTGAATACATTTTATTAGCCAAATATGTATACATACAAGAAATTTGCCTGGGTGGTTTGCTCGCGTAACAACACAACATATGGTACATAATTAAGAATAAAACATTATAATTTAAACATGTGAAGAATGAAGAATGAAATAAAATACCAGAGCAAAGGGAGGCTACAGACTTTTGGTCGTGCAAAAAAAGCTGCTTTTATGTCTGGCTGTGGCGTCTTTGTCAGTCCGAAGTTGCCTTCCAGAGGGAAGTGCTTCAAAGAGTTTGTGGCCAGGGTGAGAGGGGTCAGAGATTATCTTACCCGCTCACTTCCTGGCCCTTGCAGTGTACAGTTCGCCAATGGGGGGAAGGTTTCAGCCAACAACCTTCTCGGCTGATCGAACGATGCGCTGCAGCCTCCAGATGTCGTGCTTGATGGCTGAGCCAAACCAGGCCATGATGGAAAAGGTGAGGACAGACTCTATGATGGCAGTATCAAACTGGACCATCATTGCCTGTGGCAGATTGTGTTTTCTCAGCAGCCGCAGGAAGTATATTCTCTGTTGGGATTCATTCCTCTGTTGGGATATATAGATTCATTCTTGCAAAACCTTTCACAACTTCAGAACACTTCAAAAACATTCAGAGCCACGGAGTATTTCTTGAAATGTAAACACTATTGAATGAACAAACAAAGATCATTGTGCAGGAAGACACAGGGACAATCCCTTGCATCGTAACGTTAGTGCTGGCAATGTTGCCATTACAAATTAATCCCATCTTCCTGCACATGGTCTATCCAGTCTGAAGCAGTGTCTCGATCCAAAACATCACCCAGTCCTTCTCTCCAGAGATGCTTCCTTTCCCGCTGAGTTACTCCAGCTTTTTGTGTCTATCTTTGGTTTAACATCTGCAGTTCCTTTCTACACACTCCTTCATTTCCTCTCTGTTCGCGCGCCAGGACCCAAGAGAGACAAGAGAGTTAAGCGTCTTTAATGAAATGTCTAATTAAATGTTCCAACAACAGAACAATTAAATTCTTACTTGCAGCAGGCTAACAGGCCCATAAACAGAGTACAAATAAATAAAAAGATAATAATAAAAAATAAAAGAAAGAACCATGATATATGTGTGGCGCTACAGTCATAATCAATTTATTAGTTAACATAAAACAAAGCAGCACAGCATATGTGCCCCTTTAAATGCCTTTAAACATTGCTATCATATGCTTCCACTACTTCCCCTGACAACAAATTCCAAGCACCCACCACTCCCTGTGTAAAAAAAATCTTGCCTTGTAAATCTCCTTTAAGATTTACCACTATGTATCTCAGAATTAGATATACTTCCATCAAGTCCCCCTCCCTCAGCTACAGACTCAACAAGAGCAAACAATCTAACCTGTCCTCCCCGTTTGTCCAACCTGTCCTTACAGCTGACACTCTCTAAACACTGCTTTGAATTTTCATTCAAAGGCAAATGTGATGAGTGACAGATGATCTGCTATCGACTGCAAGATAAACATCAATGAAGATTCTGGGATTAACCTGTATTCTTCAAATAACGTTTTGGGATTATTTTCAGAGGGCTGGTATTGATAATTTGAAATATATATTGCATTGAATCAGGTCATTCAGCCCACCAAAGCCATACCAGTCATTGACCACCCATTCACACCAGTTCAGTGTTATCGCATTTTGGATTCACGGAGGCCGATTAAGCTACAAGCCAGCACGTGCTTGAGGTGTGCGAGGAAGCTGGAACACCTGGAGGAAGCCAGCGCAGTCACAGGGGGACGGTGCAAACTCCACACAGACAGCACCTGAGGGCAGGATCGAGGCCAGGCCACAAGCTCGTAAGGCCATAAGGAATGGGTATAGATATAGGCCATTCAGCCCATCTAGTTCATTCCACCATTCAATCTATCTCTCACACCTCATCCCATTCTCCTGCCTTCTCCCCATAACCTCTGACACCTGTACTAATCAAGAATCTATCTATCTCTGACTTTAAAATATCCACTGACGGCCTCCACAGCCTCCTGTGGCAAAGAATTCCATGGATTTACCACTGGCAAAATAAATTTCTTCTCAGCTTCCTAAAAGAACGTCCTTTAATTCTGAGACTATGACCTCTAGTCCAAGACTATACCACTAGTGGAAACATCCTTTCCACATCCACTCTATCCAAGCCATTCATTATTATGTAGGTTTCAATGAGGTCCCTCCTCGTTCTTCTGAACTGCAGTGAGTACAGGCCCAGTGCCGACAAATGGTTCATGATAGGTTAACCTACTCATTTCTGAGATCATTGTTGTAAACCTCCTCTGGACCCTCTCCAGTGCCAGCACATCCTTCCTCAGATATAGTGCCCAGAGTTGCTCACAATATTCTCCAGCACTAAGCGAGCAGTTCTGCCAGCTGAGCCATTGTGCCACACTGGTAGTATTTTGGTTTAACACATGGCTGTAAAATTGCATCACAATCTCTGCAGAATGCCATGTACAGCACTAGATTCCACTGATGTTTCTTTGGTGGGATATTGACCCATGGCTCTCTGACTGAGAATGGAGATATGCTGCGGCTGACCCCAAATGATAAAAAATGCTTTGCACACAACTCACAGTTACTTCTTGCCTGGGCGGACGGAGCCAGCAGCTGGGGCCTGGTCATCGCCACAAAGGCGTCTGGAGAGGACCCAACAGCATTAGTGGAGAGGCCTGTGCGTCGGTTGATGATGGCTCCGATCAATGGACGAGGACGGACACGTGGAATCAAGGACACCGCTGCCGAGGGAAGGAACAAAGGAGGACCTGGCGTGGGGGGGGGGGCGGGAATTTGTAACCTTGTAAGCGCCCTTCATGAGCGACTATTTGCATACATTGTGTAAGCAAGGAACGACGTTCACTGAGACTTGTCACTTGTGACAATAAAATATTCAATTCAATTCAATTCAATCAACAGGAACCTCTCATAATCTATTGAGATCATTGTAAGGCATTTTGTTACAAGATGGCATTCTCTGGAAAGGCGTAGGTTATTTAAAAATGTTTTAATCAATTTCTGATATTGATTACAGTTGATTCAGGAAACCCAATACTAAGCACAGTCTTTCACAAGGAAAAGCAAACAAATTGTGGCATTTACTTCAAGAAATACTCACTTCATATTGGACTATGTTAATGGATTCTGCCTTCAAACAATGAGCTCAAACCATACTGAGCAAGTCCAAGGAATTATTAATGTATACAAAGGAACTGCAGATGCTGGGTTAAACCGAATATATTAGTAACTCAGAGGAACAAGCAGCACCTCTGGATGGAAGGAATGGGTGATGTTTTGGGTTGGTACCCTTGCGGGAAATAAATCCTTCTGGCCTATGTGTAAATCGCATGTCAATGAAAATGTAGATGTTGACTGTGAAATGTGAGGCAGTGGGATTTGGATGGAAATGTGCACTTACAGAATTTAAAAGTAGTCTACTGGATCTGAACACATCTGCGTCTGTAGTAGGGTCTCGACCCAAAATGTCACCGATTGCTTCTCTCCAGAAATGCAGCCTGTGAGTTGCTCCAGCATTTTGTGTCTATCTTCCGTGTAAACCGGCATCTGCAGTTCCTCCCTACACACTTGGTGTGTGAATCAGAATTCTGTGAATGGATAGTTTTTGAATGGTGTTGGACATTTTTGATGGGGTATATGATTCAGAATTATGTGAATGGTGGAATTTTTGAATGGGGCATGGGATTTAGAATTATGTGAATAGATCAAGTTTTTCAATGGCAGCTACATTTATACAATTGATCTATATTTATCATATCTAATTTTGTAACATAAATCTGAACCTCAAATTGAATTAACTACGTTCCACCCTGTCTCTTGATCTTTATACAGTTGAGAAGCTATTGAAAGAGTGTCTTTTTCACTCAAGAACCCAGGCAATAGTGGACAGTTTATCAGCAACATTTGGCCCAGTGCCTGAGGTGCTCCAGTCACTAAGTGATATAAATTTATTTGTCATTCCACAAGTCCCATGTTGTGTAAGAGATTGGGGCTGGAGTCTCAGCCCAACAGATCTGTCAGAAGAGCTACAGGAACAGAGGCAGGGTGAATGTGTACTTTGTAAAATATCAAATACAGAACATTACTGGTCAGGAACAGACCCTTTTGCACACAATGTCTATGTTGAATGTAATGCCCTGTTAAACTAACCCATTCCTCTTGCACATGATCCATCAGACTACATTCCCTCCATACCCATGTGCTCATCCTTAGTGTAGGAAGGAACTGCAGATCCTGGTTTAAACTGAAGATAGACACAAAATGCTGGAGTAACTCATCGGGACAGACAGCATCTCCAGAGAAAAGGAATGGGTGACATTGCCTCCGCAACACTCCCCAGAGGCTTACCATTTACTGTGTAGGTCCAGCCCTTATTAGACGTCCCAAAAGCAACCCCTCACATTTTTCTGTATTAAATGCCATCAACCATTCCTCGGCCCAACTGGCCAATCAATCCAGATCCTGCTGCAATCTTTCATAACCATCTTCACTATCTGCAAAACCACTCACTTTTGTATCATCAGCAAACTTGCTAATCTTGCCCTGTACGTTCTCATCCAAATCAATTACGTAGATGACAAACAGTAACGGCCCCAGCACCAAACCCTGAGGCACACCAATAGTCACAGGCCACCAATCAGAGAAGCAACCTTGCACCATCGCCCTCTGCTTCCTTCCATGGAGTCAATTTGCTATCCATTCAGTTTTCCCTCCTTGGAGCCCATGCAATCTAACCTTCCAGAGCAGCCTACCATGCGGAACCTTTTCGAATGCCTTACTGAAATCCATGTACACAACACCAGAGGGGAGAGGACACTAGATCACTGCTACACTTCAATCAAGAACGCATATCGCTCTGTTCCTCGGGCGGCTCTGGGTCTCTCCAATCATTGTTTAGTTCACATTCCGACCTACAGGCCGAAACTAAAATCTGCTAAACCTGTGGTCAGAACAACAAAAAGGTGGGCGAGTGAGGGCATTGAAAAACTGCAGTCTTGCTTTGACTGCACTGATTGGAATGTGTTCAGGGAAGCAAATACAAGCCTCGATGAGTACACAGACACTGTGACATCTTATGTCAGATTTTGCGAGGACAGTTGCATTCCCACGAAGACTCAGATCTGGTTCAACATAACAAGCCCTGGTTCACAGCAGAACTCCACCAGTCAAAAGATGAGGCCTACAGGAGTGGGGATACAGATCTCTACAGGCAGGCCAAGTACAATCTGAGAAGAGGAATCAGAGCTGCCAAGGAAAGGTACTCTGAGAAGCTGAGGAGCCAGTGTACAGTTAATGACTCCTCTTCAGTTTGGAAGGGCTTGCAAGAAAACACCAGCTACAAGAGGAAAACCCCCTCCTTGGACAATCGTCAGCTGACCAACGACCTGAATGAGTTTTATTACAGATTCGAGAAACAGAAGCACAATCCTGGGATCCCCTTCCCCCCTCCCTCCATCATCACTTCACAGGTACTCACAGACTTACTCAAGTTTGCAAAGACTGGACCCTTTACTATACACAATGACAATCATACTTTAGTCCAAGACTACAGGAAATATAGATTACATTGAGACAATACACAAGAGTTACTACATTTCCACTAACATTTTGCACAAGTCAAAACTCCAAAGCTGTTAACAATGTAGAGATTTAACTTGACCTTATATCCTATTGCTTTGGTGGCAGCATTGGTTTGGAGTTGCAGGGTTTAGCCTACAATATTTGGTAATAATGTAAAGGTCACAATATCAGGATTATTCTTGCATAGACAAAACATTGGTCCACGGCCCCAACTTGAATCTGATTTTATGAATTAATTGGCCATTGTACACTTGGCCTGACATTCCTTATCAAGATTACTAGAAGGGACAACCTGCTCAGCCAATGTTACCTCAAAGTGACTGAGTGTGGTTAACATGGATTGACTTGGAACATTTCCTGAAAGATCAGCACACATTGAAATGATAATGCAATCAACTGTTATTAGATGCGCAGAGTCTTTTGCCCAGAGTAGGGAAATCGAGAACCAGAGGACATAGGTTCAAGATGAAGGGGAAAAAATGTAATAAGCATCCGAGGGGTAACTTTTTCACACAAAGGGTGGTGGGCGTATGGAACAAGCTGCCAGAGGAGGTTGTTCAGGCTGGGACTAGCCCATCGTTTAAGAAACAGTTAGACAGGTACATGGATAGGACAGGTTTGGAGGGATGTGGACCAAGCGCAGGCAAGTGGGACTAGTGTAGCTGGGACATTGTTGGCTGGTGTGGGCGAATTGGGCCGAAGGGCCGTTTCCACACTGCACCAATCTATGACTATGACTCTGTTACTGAAATTAATTAACTTGACAATCAAGTACATCATTTGCAGCTGTTCCCATTCCTTATGCAGATACCAAGTAACCCAATCAAGATAACTCAATGTTAAGTGGCTGGAAAATGTAGAGTACTCAGTAATCAAGATCTGGAACTTTCGTAACCTTCCTTTCATTATAAAGTCAAAAGTGAGGATGTCTGCTGTTGATTGCACAATGCTCAATTTCATTTCCTCATTTATTCACTGCACCACAAGCTTTAGAGTTTACCAGTGACAAAACATACTGCAGATACGTGCCGTCTAGTCCATCAGAACATTCCAAATTCAACATCTCAAGCACAAGAACAATAAAGTCAGCAGATGTGTGGGAACCTGACCTGGGATCCATCCTGACTTAGAAATGAATCTCAATTTATTCATAATTTAGTTTCATTTAGAGATGCAGCGTGGAAACAGGCTCTTCGGCCCACCGATTCGGCACTGACCAGCGACCCCCCCACATTAATACTATCCTCCAACACTAGGGCCAATTTACACATTTATACCATCCATTGACCATAAACATGTACGTCTTGGGAATGCGGGAGAAAACTCACGCGGTCACGGGGAGATCATACGAGCTCCATACAGACAGCACCCACAGTCGGGATCGAACCCAGGTCTCCAGTGCTGTAAGTGTTGAAAGGCAGCAACTGTACTCCTGCACCCCATAGATAGACACATAGTGCTGGAGTAACTCAGCAGGTAAGGCAGCATCTCTGGAGAAAAAGGATGGGTGATGTTTCAGGACAAGCTCTTACCTACATAGACTATTATTGTTATTGTTGCACCATTATTGTTTGTTTTTTGTGTGTACATATGAGTGCATATGTGTGTATGTATATATTATGAATATGATCTGTATATATGTGTATTTGTGAGTACGTGTATATATACACACTGATGTTTTAATTTCTTGTTTATTGTATTGTTTACAGTGTACTATGTCAGGGGGGAAGGAATAGCAGTTGAAATTTAACTCATACAAGTGTGATTTGATGCGTTTTGGGAAGTTGAATCAGGGCTGGCCAAATCTATTGCAGGATTGTAAAGAGTGCTGTACCTCGGTGTACAATTACATAGTTCCATGAAAGTGACATGATAGTTTGATAGGGCAGTGGAGGGAGTATATGTCTGAAGAATGGCCTCGACCCGAAATGTCACCCATTCCTTGTCTCCAGAGATGCTGCCTGTCCCGCAGAGTTCCTCTAGCTTTTTGTGTCTATCATCGGTATAAACCAGCATCTGCAGTTCCTTCCCACACAGAGTATATGTCATGCCTTGTTTCATCGGCCATGGCACAGAGGACTGGAGTTGGGATGTCATGTTACAGTTGTACAGAATGTTGAATTGGCAACCATTAATCTGTCTAGGGCCTCAGCTGACTTGTTGAACAAAACACTCTAAAACAAGGTCTGAGCTCTGAAAAGAAGAAAATCAAGTTGCCACTCATCCAAGGACTGAATAACAAAACACATCTTATTTTTCTTTATCTGGCTTGAGAACTCTAAACATTGATCTAATTTGCTTTATAGTGGAGTCCCTTTATAAAATGGCCATCCACAGACATCCATCCTGTGTCCACACTGTTTCCCAAGGGCACCTCACCTATTTTAGCTCTGCTCTCAACAAGTATCAATCGCATTATCCATCTCTCTATCTATCAACCTCTCTCTATCTCACTATATATCTCTCTATCTCCCTATCTCTCTCCATCTATTTATCTCTCCATCTCTCATGCCTCAGCTCTATCTCTCTATCTCTCATCTCTTTCATTTTTGCAAAGTGAAATCATTAATCAGTCTGATAACACTGTGGGTGACTGAATGATATCAGAGCATCAGTCCCTGACGCATACCCCACTGGTCACAGGCTTCCAATCTAAATAGACAACCCTCCACTACCACTCTCTAACTCCTATCACCAAGCCAACTTTGTGTCCAATTGACTAGCCCACCCTGGATCCCATGTGTTCCAACCTAATGGAACAGCCACCCATGTGGGACCTTGCTGAAGGGTGGCATGGTGGTGTAGTAGTAGGGCCACTACTTTACAGCGCTCGAGACCCGGGTTCAATCCTGACTGCAGGTGCTTTTCTATATGGAGTTTGTACGTTCTCCCCGTGACCTGTGTAGGTTTTCTCCAAGGTCTTCAGTTTCCACCTACACTCCAAAGACGTACAGGTTTGTACGATAATTGGCTTGGTATAAAAGGTAAAATTGCCAATGTGCGTAGGGCAGTGTTAATGTGCGGGGATCACTGGTTGGTGCAGACTGGTTGGTGGGCCGTAGGACCTGTTTCCTCGCTGTATCTCTAACCTAAACTAAACATAGACAATATCTATCACCCAGTTACATACTGGGTAATTTACAGCAGTCAATTAACCAACCAACTCGCATGTCTTTGGGATATAGGAAGAAACCGGAGCATTTGGTGGAAATCCACAGGGTCGTTGGGAGAGCATGAAGATGATACAAGCAGCACGCGAGATCAGGATTGAATCCAGGTTGCTGTAGCAGAGAGACAACAATTCGGCCAGCTGCCTCAATGTACTGCCTTTTTAAAACAAAATTCAAAATAAAGCTGTGTCCGCATTGTCTAAGCACGAGCTCTCAGGGCAGATTTAGTTCAGTTCAGTTTAGTTTAGTTTAGTTTAGTTTAGTTTAGTTTAGAGATACAGTGCGGAAACAGGTCTTTCGGCTGACCAAGTTTGCGTCGACCAATGATCCTTTTACTTTGACACTATCCCACACACACCAGGGACAATTTACAATTTACAAGCCAATTAACCTGCAAAACTGTACGTCTTTGGAGTGTGGAAGGAAGCCGGAGCACCCGGAGAAGACCCACACGGTCACCCAACATACAAACTCCGTACAGACTGCACCCATAGTCAGGATTGAACCCGGGTGTCTGGTGGTATAAGGCAGCATGTCTACCGCTGTGCCACGCTGCCACCCCTAAATATAGATATAGGGGAAGATACAGCAGCCTGAAAACCGTGACCACCAGATTCAAGAACAGCCTCTTCTCAGCAACCATCAGGCTCTTCCTTACCAACTATCACAGATGCAGCATAGATAGCATATTATCAGGTTAAGTCACAGCTTGGTTGAGGAATAGCTCTGCCCAAGACCACAAGAAATGACAGAGAGATGTGGATGTAGCCCCGTCCATCACACAGACCAGTCTGTCCATCATTGTCTCCATTTACACTTTCTACTGCCACAGGAAGGCAGCTAACATAGTCAATGACCTTTCTCACACTCTTGTATTTATGTATACAGCAGCAAAAACAATGCTGTTCACCATAGCTTGGTGCACATCACAATAACAAACCTCAAGCTAAACCTTAAATGGTGAATTATTGTCTAAATGGAGAGAGACTGTAAATGAGTGAAGTTCAGATGGGATCTGGGTATTCAAGTGCATGCATCAAAATAAGTCAGCAACAGGCCCAATAACCAGTGGAAAATAATGCAGTCTTTACTGCAAAGGGAATGGAGTTGAAGAATAGGGAGGTTTTATTGCAATTATGCAGGATGATAGTGAGTCCATAACTGGAATACTGCACACAATTTTAACATAAAAAAACGGTATAGGAGCATTGGATGCAGACCAGATGAAATTCACCAGATTAAGTCAAGAGATGAAAAGCTTGTCCCATCAAGAGTGGTAAACAGTTTAGGTCTGCATTCCTTGGAGTTTAGAAAATGGTGAATGACCTTATTCACAAATGCAATACCTTTGAGGGCTTTTCATGATAGATGTTGAGATGTTTCACTGGTGGGAAAGTCTAAAAACAATGGGATACAACGACAGAATAAGGGACCAGTTGTTTAAAACTGAGGTGCCTAAAAATTATTTCTATCAGAAGGGAGTGAATCGCTGGAATTCTGTGCCCAGTGGTGGTAGTGGCTAAGGCATTAGATATGCTTAAGAACAGATAGAGAAATCTTTGAATGATTCAAGCATTTGAGGGTTATGGGGTAATGGAACAGAGAAGTATTCTACTCCTGCTATATTTTCTTGTGTTCTTGAAGGTTACCCTCATAAATAAAGATAGAACCTAGAAACATAGGAAATAGGTGCAGGAGGAGGCTATTTGACCTTTCGAGCCAACACCACTATTCATTGTGATCATGGCTGATCATCTACAATCAGTAACTGTGCCAGCCTTCTCCCCATATCCCTTGATTCCACTAGCCCCTAGAGCTCTATCTAACTCTCTTTTAAACTTGCAACCAACAGAGGGGCCTCACAGTCGCACAGCAGTAGAGTTACTTCCTTGCAGTATCTGTGACTCAGGTTTGATCCAGATTATGGGTGCTGTCTGTACCAACTTTGTATGTTCTCTCTGTGACCGCATGGGTTTTCTTCTGGTGTTCCAGTTTCCTCCCAAATTCCAAAGGCCTGCAGTTTTGTAGGTTAATTGGCATATGTAAATTGTTCCATGTGCATTGGATAGAACTGGGTAGGCGGCACAGTGACGCAAGGGGTGACACGGAGGCGCAGTGGTAGAGTTGCTGCCTTACAGAGCCAGAGACCAGGGTTTGATCCTGTCCAAGGGTGCTGTATGTATGGAGTTTGTACTTTCTCCCTGTGACCTGCGTGGGTTTTCTTCGAGGGTTCCAGCTTCCTCCCACACTCCAAAGACGTACAGGTTTGCAGGTTAATTGGCCCCACGTGTGTGTAGGATAGTCAAGTCAAGTCAAGTCAATTTTATTTGTATAGCACATTTAAAAACAACCCACGTTGACCAAAGTGCTGCACATCTGATTAGGAAAGGAAAAAAAGAAACATACAGTGGCAGGCAGCCAAACACAACGTGTGCAGGGATCACTGGTCAGTGCAGATTCGATGGGCCGAAGGGTCTGTTTCCATGCTGTACCTCCAAACCAAACTAAACTAAGGAGCTGAGACCAACTGGTCAGTGATCATCATATTGAATGGTGGGTCAAGTTTAGTGACTACTCCATGTGGCTGACAGCCTACTACTGTTCTATTTCCTCGTGTTCTTGATGGTTCCCTCATGGAGGCAACTAGAACTTGGAGGCCAAGGTTTCAAACTGAGGAGAATTTTTTTTTTTTTTTCTCCAAGAAGATAATGAATCATGGAAATTTTCAACTGCGGAGAGTGTTGATTCATTACGTTACTGAGAAGGATGGATTTGTTTCTTTGCGAAGCTGTGGGTTATTGGCTACAGGCAAGAACGGGAAGTTGTGGTCAAGTGTAGATCAGTCATGACCCAATTGAGCTGCAGAACAGACTTTACTCATGCCAACAAATGCTTCATTGTTCTTGTGATCTCCACAATTAACCACGACAATCATTGCACTCTTACTTGTCTATGATTGCACTCACGTATGGTGTGTTATGACTGGATAGCATGCAAAACATAGTATTTCACCATCTTTTGATACACATTACAATAATAACCTAAATTAAACTAAACTAAACTTTAGGGAAAAGGAAGCAGAATAATGTGGCCGAGATCAGTGGATGAGTAATATGGACAAAAACATTTGTTTGGACGAGTTCTGCCAGTGACTTGTGGGCCTATTCCTGCTTCACCTTTCTAGTGTTCATGTATTTGATGTCTCTTGCTTACTGTGGTCACTGCTGTGAGTTATAACTTCTGAAACAAACGTGAATTAGTTTAGCACTATACAAGCAAAATTATAAGCATTTTCAAAAGTGCAGACAAATCTGGTGTACTGAGGGAGAAACACAAACATCTTTGGATTGATTGAAATGATTTTGGTTAAGAGCTGAAAATGAAAATGAATAGAAATTAAAATTTTGACTTTAGACTTCAGAGGTACAGCACGGAAACAGGCCCTTCGGCACACCAAATCCTCGGTGACTCCCCGAACACTAGTACTATGCCACAACTAATGACATTTTACAATTTATCAAAGCCAATTAAACCAAAAACCTGTACTTCTTTGAGATGTGGGAGGAAACCAGGGCACCCAGAGAAAAACAACACAGTCCCATGGAGAACGTGCAAACACCATACAGACAGCACCAGTACCCAGGATCAACCAGAGTCTCTGCTGCTGTGGGCAGCAACTCTACTGTTGTGACACTGAGGATATCGTGAATTACAAAAGCAATACTTTGGGATCATCACCAACCATACAACCACCTGAATTCTTTATATGGTACATTAATATGGAGTTTATTGCATTGAAACAGGCCCTGTCGTTCAATACAATCCCTCAGTCATTCCTGATCTGATTTAATTGGTTAGCACGCAAACAAAAGCTTCTTACTATATCATAATCATAATCATACTTTATTAGCCAAATATGTTTTGCAATAGACAAGGAATATGATTTGCCATACAGTCATACCAATAAAAACCACCAAGACACACAAAATACATTTTAACATAAACATCCACCACATTAACTCCTCCACATTCCTCATTGTGATGGAAGGCGAAAAACAATTCAATTTCTTCCCTTCTTTGTTCTCCTGCGGACAGGGGCCTGCAGCCTTCCATTGAAGGGATGATCTTGGTTCCCGTAGCCGGCGGCCAGGTCCTCTGCATCCGGACGATCAAGCTCCCACATCAGGACGATCTCAGCTCCCCCGCGCCGGACCACCTTTCTCACACTAGTGATTCCCTTTTTCTCCACTCCCATCAGGCAGAAGATGCAGAACTTAGAGGTGTAGACTCAGGAACAGCTTCTTCCCCTCTGTTATCAGGATTTTGAATGGTCGTTCTATATGCTAGGACCCTGTCCCAATTCTCCTCTACCTCAATATGGACTGGATTTTGTCTCTGGAACTGTTGTGTTATAAAGTTGAGAGCTATATTCTTCACTCTGTATCTTGTCTTTCAGCCTGCCTATTGTACTTGTGTTTGGCTTGATTGTATTTATGAATACAGCAGCAAAAACAATGCTTTTCACCATACCTTGGTACACATCACAATAACAAACCTCAAGCTAAACCTGAAATAGTGAATTATTGTCTAAATGGAGAGAGACTGTAAATGAATGAAGTTCAGATGGGATCTGGGTATTCAAGTGCATGCATCAAAATAAATCAGCAACAGGCCCAATAACCAGTGAAAATAATAGACAATAGACAATAGACAATAGGTGCAGGAGTAGGCCATTCAGCCCTTCGAGCCAGCACCGCCATTCAATGCGATCATGGCTGATCACTCTCAATCAGTACCCCGTTCCTGCCTTCTCCCCATACCCCCTCACTCCGCTATCCTTAAGAGCTCTATCCAGCTCTCTCTTGAAAGCATCCAACGAACTGGCCTCCACTGCCTTCTGAGGCAGAGAATCCCAAACCTTCACCACTCTCTGACTGAAAAAGTTCTTCCTCATCTCCGTTCTAAATGGCCTACCCCTTATTCTTAAACTGTGGCCCCTTGTTCTGGACTCCCCCAACATTGGGAACATGTTTCCTGCCTCTAATGTGTCCAATCCCCTAATTATCTTATATGTTTCAATAAGATCCCCCCTCATCCTTCTAAATTCCAGTGTATACAAGCCCAATCGCTCCAGCCTTTCAACATACGACAGTCCCGCCATTCCGGGAATTAACCTAGTGAACCTACGCTGCACGCCCTCCATAGCAAGAATATCCTTCCTCAAATTTGGAGACCAAAACTGCACACAGTACTCCAGGTGCGGTCTCACCAGGGCCCGGTACAACTGTAGAAGGACCTCTTTGCTCCTATACTCAACTCCTCTTGTTACGAAGGCCAACATTCCATTGGCTTTCTTCACTGCCTGCTGTACCTGCATGCTTCCTTTCATTTACTGATGCACTAGGACACCCAGATCTCGTTGAACTCCCCCTCCTCCCAACTTGACACCATTCAGATAATAATCTGCCTTTCTATTCTTACTTCCAAAGTGAATAACCTCACACTTATCTACATTAAACTGCATCTGCCATGTATCCGCCCATTCACACAACCGGTCCAAGTCTCCCTGCAGCCTTATTGCATCATCCTCACAATTCACACTACCCCCCAGCTTAGTATCATCTGCAAATTTGCTAATGGTACTTTTAATCCCTTCGTCTAAGTCTAATGCAGTCTTTACTGCAAAGGGGATGGAGTTGAAGAATAGGGAGGTTTTATTGCAATTATGCAGGATGACAGTGAGTCCATAACTGGAATATTGCACACAGTTTTAACATAAAAAACGGTATAGGAGCATTGGATGCAGACCAGATGAAATTCACCAGATTAAGTCAAGAGATGAAAAGCTTGTCCCATCAAGACTGGTAAACAGTTTAGGTCTGCATTCCTTGGAGTTTAGAAAATGGTGAGTGACTTTATTCACACATACAATATCTTCGAGGGCTTTTCATGATAGATGTTGAGATGTTTCACTGGTGGGAAAGACTAAATACAATGGGATACAACTACAGAATAAGGGACCAGTTGTTTAAAACTGAGGTGCCTAAATATTATTTTTATCAGAAGGGAGTGAATCGCTGGAATTCTGTGCCCAGTGGTGGTAGTGGCTAAGGCATTAGATATGCTTAAGAACAGATAGAGAAATCTTTGAAAGATTCAAGGAATTGAGGGTTATGGGGTAATGGAACAGAGGAGAAATACTCTACTCCTGCACAATTTTCTGATGCTCTTGACGATTACCTTCATGAATAAAGATAGAACTTGCCACCCACATTTTAAACAGAGGGGCCTCACAGTGGCACAGCAATAGCGTTGCTTCCTTGCTGTTCCTGTGACTCAGGTTTGATCTTGACTATGTGTGCTGTCTGTACTAACTTTGTATGTTCTCTGTGTGACTGCATGTGTTTTCTCCGGGTGCTCCGGTTTCCTACCAAATTCCAAAGAGCTGCAGGGTTGTAGGTTAATTGGCATCTGCAAATTGTCCCATATGGATTGGATAGAACTGTGTTGGCAGCACGGTGATGCAAGAGGTTGCACGGAGGCGCAGCGGTAGAGTTGCTGCCTTACAGAGCCAGAGACTCAGGTTTGATCCTGACCACGGGTGCTGTATGTATGGAGTTTGTACTTTCTCCCTGTGACCTGCGTGGGTTTTCTCCGGTGGTTCCAGCTTCCTCCCACACTCCAAAAACATACAGGTTTGTAGATTACTTGGCCCCAAGTGTCTGTAGAACAGTTTTAGTGTGCAGGGATCACTGGTCAGTGTAGACTCGGTGGACCGAAGGGTCTGTTTCAATGCTGTACCTCTAAACCAAACTGAACTAAGGAGCTGAGGTCCACTGATCAGTGATCATCATATTGAATGGTGGATCAAGTTTGGTGGGGCTGATAGCCGACTATTGTTCTATTTCCTCCTGTTCTTGATGGTTCCCTCATGGAGGAAACTGGAACTTGGAGGCCAAGGTTTCAAACTGAGCAGTAAATGGTTTTATTTTTTTCCCAGAAGATAATGATTTGTGGGAATTTTCAACTGCAGAGAGTGTAGATTCATTACGTTACTGGGAAGGATGGAATTGTTTCTTTTGGAAGTTGTGTGTTATTGGCTACAGGCAAGAATGGGAAAATCAACACTGTCACAGCGAGAACATACAAACATCGTAGAGACAGCACTGGTAGTCAGGATCAATCCGAGTCTCTGCTGCTGTCGGCAGCAACTCTACCGTTGCGACACTGAGGATATCTCGAATTACAAAAGCAATATTTTGGGCTCACCACCAACCATGTGCATTCTTTATATGGTACGTTAATATGGAGTTTATTGCATTGAAACAGGCCCACAAGCTTGCCCTGTCATTCAATACAATCCCTTAGTCATTCCTGATCTGATTTAATTGGTGAGCACGCAAACGAAAGCTTTTCACTATATCGCAATGCACGTGCCAATAATAAACCAATACCAATGCTATTGTGTAAGTTCTCCCCATATCTGAGAGATAGGTCCTTACTAAACGTGTAGACACCAGTGTCGTCTATATCCACTACTGTGCGCTGCACAGTTTCAATGTCCAAACTAGCTTCTAATATAATTTCTTCACAGAATTCCATTTTGAGTTGACAGATACGACATGGAAACAGGCCCTTCAGCCCACCATATTGACCATCGGTCACCCCATCACACTAGTTCAATGTTGTCCCACTTTCTTGTCCATTCTCTACACAAGCTAGGGGGAATTTACAGAGGTCAATTAACCAACAACCCCACACATCTGTGGAATATGAGAGAAAACCAGAGCACCTGGAGGGAACCCAGGTGGTCACAGGACGAACGAGCAATATCTATACAGACAGCACCTGAGGTCAGGATCTAACACAGGTCTCTGGTGCTGTGAGGCAGCAGCTCTACCAGCTGTGTACTGTGTTTGGTTTCCTTCTTTTTGTTCTGCATTAGAATGATTCAAGTCAGGATATGCAATTGGATTTATGGGTCTCCTGAACCATAAAATAACGTTAGGAGCAGTTAGCAGCATAAGAATGGAGCGTTATCTGAAACGTAATTACAGTTCTAGGCAACTACGCCCTGCCATATGTTATCTATTCCATTCGCTATAGCGTGCGAAAAAAACAAAGTGCTCTGGAGCACATTAATAGACACTGTTTCAGATTGGGATCCTACTTCAGACTGACTATAGTGGGGATAGGAAGCTGGAAGGGAGATGGGGTAGGGGTGGGGAGAGACAAAGCCCGGCAAGTGATAGGGAACTAAAGGTGGGGAGAGGGTGGGGTTAATTGGCAGATGGATGAATAAAGGTTATGGATGAAAATGAAATGTGTAGGATGGAACTGGAGATGCTGGTTTAAACCGAAGATAGACACAAAATGCTGGAGTTACTCAACAGGGCAGGCAATATCTCTGGAGAGAAGTAATGGTGACATTTAGGGTCGAGACCCTTCTTCAGACTGTCAGGGAAGAGGGAGATACACAGATAAGTGTTAGGTATGAAAATAGGACAATGGGAATGGTGATCAGGGAAAATGTAGAATAGATCATTATTAGCTGGGAGAAGTTAACAACAAAGCAGATAGAGATAAAATGTAGTCGGAGACAGTAAGACTGGTGGGAGAACTAGGAAGAGAGAGAAGAGAGGGAAGGCAAGCGTTACTTGAAGTTAGAGAAGTCAATGTTCGTACCGCTGGGGTGAAAGCTGCCGAAGCGAAATATGAGGTGCTGTTCCTCCAATTTGCACTGGGCCTCACTCTGACAATGGAGGCCCAGGACTGAAAGGTCAGTGTGGGAATAGGCGGGGGGGTTAAAGTGTTTAGCAACCGGGACACCAGGTAGGTTTAGGCAGACTGAGCGGAGGCGAAATAATCGCCCAGCCTGGCTTGGTCTCGCCGATGTAGAGAGGTTAACACCTGGAACAGTGGATACAGTCGATGAGGAGGTGCAAGTGACCTCTCTCTCCCCTGAAAAGACCGTTGGGGTCCTTGGATGGAGTTGAGTCGGGGGGTGGGGGAATAAGGACAGGTGTTTCACGTTAATTTCTTGCTCAGGGTTTACAATTTGCAATTATTGTATCCTTATCTCAGACATTTTGTATTTTCATCTCTGGCCTTTGCCCGATGATCTGCCGATAAAATCAACTTCCCTTCACCTGTATCCATCTATCACTTGCCAGGCTTCGTCCTGCCTCCATCTCGCTTCCAGCTATCTCCCCGTCTGCCGTCACCTATCCTTTTTCTCCAGAGATGCTGCTCGACCCGTTGAGTGACCCCAGCACTTTGTGTCTGTCGTCGCCTATCCATGCTCTCCGGAGTTGCTACCTGCCTGCTGAGTTTGGATCTTATAGAAACTTACAAAATTCTTAAGGGGTTGGACAGGCTAGATGCAGGAAGATTGTTCCCGATGTTGGGGAAGTCCAGAACAAGGGGTCACAGTTTAAGGATAAGGGGGAAGTCTTTTAGGACCGAGATGAGAAAGTTTTTTTTCACACAGAGAGTGGTGAGTCTGTGGAATTCTCTGCCACAGAAGGTAGTTGAGGCCAGTTCATTGGATATATTTAAGAGGGAGTTAGATGTGGCCCTTGTGGCTAAAGGGATCAGGGGTATGGAGAGAAGGCAGGTACGGGATACTGAGTTGGATGATCAGCCATGATCATATTGAATGGCGGTGCAGGCTCGAAGGGCCGAATTGCCTACTCCTGCACCTATTTTCTATGTTTCTGAGTTCTACCAGTGTCTTTCTTTATTGTAAATCGGCATCTGCACCTCCTCGTGTCTCCATTGCAGTGAATTGTTCGTGCTGGTCCAATGACCTCGCTCGACAACCGGTGACGATGAGTGTTATTTTTATTCTGATCGCATGGTGAGGTCCTGCTTTGATGGACTGTTGGTGAGGTTTGGCTCAGTCGCTGCCCTTAACTGTAAGAGGCCGTGCGCAGAATGGTTCTGTTCCTCTTGCTGAGTTTCTTCCGCGTACAAGAGGCTCTAGCCGGTAAGTTAACGATTCTCGTTTTATTCGCTACTGGTAAAGCGTCTTGACTTTTTCTCAATCTGGACAGGAGGCGACTCGGTTTTAAAAAGCGCGCATTACACATACAGTCTGAGGTTCATGCGAACGTTAAAAGGGTTTAATCACCCTGTTTCAGTACAATCCAGACTGGAGTTTCTGCTTTGATTTGCACCATACCCGGTTTCCTTTGTGTAAGAAGGAACTACAGATGCTGGCTTAATCTGATTTAAACTCGTGTAAAACAAACAGGTGCGACGCGGTTTGAAACAAAAACATCTTTGATTTCAAGTTCTTGTTGTAAGAAATGAGATTACGATGTGGGAGAGGCGGGAAACAAGAAAGGCCGTTGTTTGACAGGATCAAGTTCCAGTTTATAGCTAAATGTCGGAAGAGGACGAGGCACAAGTACAATACAAAATCAGTAAAAGATCAACACACACTGCATTTTGTTATTGACTTAGCGATAACTCCAAACGTGCAGTCGTCACGTTTAAGTTGTGTTTAAATGATCTGGATAAGGGGATTGAAGGTTTTGTGACCAAGTTTGCAGATGATCATAAAATAGATGGCGCCTATTTTAGGCAGTGCAGAGGAAGCAAGGACTAGGACAGATTAGGAGAGTGGGCAGAGAAGTGGCAGATGACATTCAGTATAGCAAAGTGTGGAGTCATGCATTTTGGTAATAAGAATAAAGGCGTAGATTATTTTCCAAATTGAGAAGTAATCTAGAAATCGGAGGCGCACAGTGACATGGGGGTGCAGGACACCCAAAAAGTTAATTTGCGAATTGAATCAGTAGTCAGGAAGGCAATTTCAATGCTAGTATTTATATCAAGGGAACTGGAATACAAAAACAGAGATGTCATTCTGTGGCTCTAAAAGCGCTATGTGCAAATTTGGGCCCCCAATCTGAGGAAGGATGTGCTGGCTCTGGAGAGGGTCCAGAGGAGGTTTACAAGAATGATTCCATGAATGCGTGAGTGGGTTAACATATGATGATCGTTTGGCAACACTGGGCCTCTACTCGCTGGAGTTGAGAAGGTTGAGGGAGGAACCTCATTGAAACTTACAGAATAATGAAAAACACAGATGGTGGATGTTGAAAGGATGTTTCCACTGGTGGGAGAGTCTAGGACCAGAGGTCGTTGCCTCAGAATTAAAGGGTGCTCATTTAGAAAGAAGGTGAGGAGGAACCTCTTTAGTCAGAGGGTAGTTAATCTGTGGAACTAACTGTCACTGGGCTGTGGAGGCCAAGTTGGTAGATATTTTTAAGGCAGCGATTGACAAATTCTTGATTAGAATGGGTGTCAAGGGTTATGGAGGTGAAGGCAGGAAAATGGGATTAGGAGGCAGAGATCAGTCATGATCAAATGGTGTCGTGGACTCGATGGGCCGAATAGCCTAATTCTACTCCTGTAACGTGAACTTGTCATTGGTAAGAGGGGAAGTGAAACCTCAGTTTTACGAACATTTCCCCATCTTTTCACATTTACTTTGAGTCATGCAGCAGGAAAACATGCACCTCGGCCAAACTCATCCATGCTGAGCAAGATGCCCCATCTAAGCTACTCCAATTTGCCCGCATTAAGCTGATTTTGTTCTCAAACATTCCTTTTTTATATGTATTTTTTCACATATATATATATATAGTGTGCAGTGAAAGAATATATATAAGCTGATTTCGTTCTCAAACATTCCTTTTTTATATATATTCTTTCACTGCACACCATATATATATATATATAGTGTTGCTGAAAGTAATTTTTTTATTGTTCTGTCTGGAACACATGATAATGAAACACTTGATTCTTGATTAGGTACACATGACAATAAACTAATCTAAACTATGCATGTATCTGCCCAAATGTCTTTTAAATGTTGTTACTGTATCTGCCTCAGCTACTTTCTCTGGTAGATTAGTTTCCCATTGGGTTCTTGTTAATCTCTTCCCTGACAATAGAATTTCAGTTTCCAGTTTAGTTTATTGTCATGTGCACCGAGGTACAGTGAAAAACATTTGCTGCATGCAAACCAGTCAACAGAAAGAAAATATATGATTACAATCAATCCATTCACAGTGTATAGATGCATAATAAGGAAATAATGTTTAGTGCAAGGTAAAGCCAGTAAAGTCTGATCAAGGATAGTCCGAGGGTCACCAAAGAGGTAGATAGTAGTTCAGCACTGCTCTCTGGTTGTGGTAGGATGATTCAGTTACCTGTTAATAGCTGGGATGAAACTGTCCCTGAATCTGGTGGGGTGCGTTTTCACACTTCTGTACCTTTTGCCTGAAGGGAGAGTGGAGAAGTGGGAGTGGCCAGGGTATGATTCATCCATGATTATGTTTCTGGCCTTGCTGAGGCAGCGGGAGGTGTAAACAGAGTCAATAGAAGGGAGTCAGGAGGAATGGATGGGTAGTGGAAAGTAGATAAACATTCACTTCCTGGTTCTGATCATGTCCAACCCACACTTCGAGGTAATACCCTCTAATCCAGGCAGCATCCTGGAGGCAGGTAAATATTTGAGGAACTGGGAACTAAGGGCTGTGGTAAACTGGCAGAGAGAGAGGAAGAAAGCTTTGGATAAATTAACTGTGATCATATTGAATGATGGTTCATGCTTAAGGGGCAGAGTGGCCGTCTCCAGCTCCTATTTTCTTGTGCTGATGATCTGCACTGATTAACACAGTCACGTTTCTACTTGGAATAATTATAGTAGATATCGCATGTGGTATCGCCCTTCCTCACACAGCATCTGCCATTCCTTCTGCCACACTTAATTATCATATTGGAACCAATTTGACACTTGGGTGTCTGAATGCATTTAGCAAAACCGAATAATGTCCCAGCCCTACATGTCACCCGTCCATGTTCTCCAGGGATGCGGCCTGATCCTTTGAGTTACTCCAGTACATTTTGCCTTTTCTAATAAAGGTCTCCCTGCACACTCAAACGTAACCCCCCCCCCTCCTTTGGCCATTTATAATATCAAAGTAATGCAAAAGTGGAAGTTAAAATAGAAAGGAGATAAGGAAGAATTTCTTTAGTCAGAGGGTGGTGAATCTGTGGGATTAATTGCCACTGATGGCTGTAGAGGCCAAGTCATTGGGTATGTCAAAGCGGAGATTGACAAATGTTTGATTAGTTAGGATTAGTTTTTAGTTTAGAAAAACAACACGGAAAAAGGCCCTTCGGCCCCACGAGTCTGTGCTGACCAGCAATCCCCGCACATTAACGCTACCCTACACACACTGGGGAAAATTTACACTTGTACGAAGGCAATTAACCTACAAACCTGCACCTCTTTGGAGTGTGGAAGGAAACCGAAAATCTCGGAGAAAACCCACGAGGTCACGGAGAAAACGTACAAACTCCGTACAGATAGCAGCCGTAGTTGGGATCGAACCCGGTTTCTCCAGCACTGCAAGTGCTGTAAGGCAGCAACTCTACCGCAAGATTAGTAAGAATGTCAAAGGTCACAGGGAGAAGATAGGAGAATGGGGTTGAGAGGGAATGATAGGTCAGCCATGATTAAATGGTGGCGTAGACTCGATGGGCTGAACAACTTAATTCTTCTCCTATGACTTTTGAAGTAATGAATAGTTAGTACCAAGTGCTCATGAACATGAGGGATGCTCTTTTTTTTCTCCCCAGACTGGTATGTCTGGAACCAAAATTCACAGTTTAAAAATAAGGGTTTACACATTCTTATGGCACGAAAACACGGTGACAATTGTGTATTGCCTCGGTTAGGTCTGCTATATGATTTTACCGAGTTGTTGATGAAACAAAGTATTTCTGTACCTAGGTGCATGTGAAAATAAATACCAATGAATCACTGAATTCGGTGTGAAATTTTTTCACCCAGAGGGTAATTAGTCTTTCAAATTCTCTGCCCAAGAAGGCTGTGGGCATTCAGTCAATCAGGCGCTTGAGGCAGGGATAGGAAGATGCTTGGATACAAAAGGAATCGTAGCTTAGTTCGGAAAAATGGTCTTCTGCTAGAGGATCAGTTATGATCTTATAGAATATCAGAGATTGGGGACAAAGGATGAATGGCAACCTTCAGCTTGTGTTATGTTTGTTCACACTCCACAAGAGAGTCAAGAAGGAGAGAGAGTCAAGAGTGTTCAATTGTCATGTTATGACTACAAAACAATGAAATGCCTGCAGCAGCATAGCAGACCTGTAAGACAATACAAACAGATAACATAATAAAAGTTCAGTAAATTGATAATCCCAATACTTATGCAAAAACACCTTGGATGCTTAGTTAAGCCAAAGACAGTCCATTGGTCTGCAAGGTCCAACTTGACACATTACCTTTCCATGCTCACCAGCGATGACGCCTGATCTGCTCAGTTACTCCAACAATTTGTCTTTATTTTGTTAATTATTCATAGTTGAATTTAGTGTAGTTCATTGGTCAATATGGGAAGAATTTAATAATCTTGCAATCACATTCAAGCACGCATCTATGGAGCCATACAAAACAATAACATTCTCCTTCGATGGTAATAATCTAAATTGGTGAAAGGAGAAACAGACAAAGATATAAAGAATAACATATTTATAGCAGTTCCAATGTGGGAAAATGCTACAATGAGATTTGTAAGCACATTATTTTGTAAAATCTTACTTTGAGCAGTGTCACGGCATTACATGACAATGAGCAAAATAAACATTTAAGGTGCATCGTGAAGGAAGAATAAGAGGTCGGGATATTTAGGGAGCGATCCTACAACTTAGGCCTGCTCTTCATATGAAGTACTTATATTTGTGAATAATCAGGAAGTTACACTGCCCCGTTCATCATAGTCAAGTCAAGTCAAGTCAAGTCAATTTTATTTGTATAGCACATTTAAAAACAACCCACGTTGACCAAAGTGCTGTACATTTGATTAGGTTCCAATAGAAAAAAAAAAAGAAAACATACAGTAGCACGCAAACAGTTCACAGCGCCTCAAACGCTAGGGAGTAGAAATATGTTTTGAGCCTGGACTTAAAGGAGTCGATGGAGGGGGCAGTTCTGATTGGGAGAGGGATGCTCCCCCCCCCCATCGAAGGGATCTATATGAGACGGTGCCTCAAAAAGGTAGTCAACACCATCACCCTAGCCACGCTCTCATTACCTCCTACCATGGGGAAGAAAGTATAGGTGTTTGAAAACCATGACCTCCAGGTTCAAGAATAACTTCCATCACCATCACGCACTTGAACACTACACAACACCAATCTCAACTGTGAAATTCTATGGACTGTCTTTGGTTGCACCAAGGACTTTGAGATTTTGTTTGTATCAGTATTGAGGTTAGTAATATATTGATTTTATTTTTGTTGGTTTTATTGCATATTTTCTTTGCGTATTGTGTGTACAGACCTGTTATCCTGCTCTAAGTAAAAATATTTGTTCCATTTCTCTGCGTATGTGTGTGTGTGTACACACACACGCACGTAACACGCACATGCGCGCGCGCACATACACACACACACACACACACACACATACACACACACACACACACACACACACACACATTTTGGTGTCGGGGAAACAGACATAGACATTTAAAACACAGTATATGGGGAAAAATGCAGGGGGAGGAGCTGTGTAGGAAGGAACTGCAGATGCTGGTTTGAACCAAAGATGGACAAAAAAAGCTGGAGTAACTCAGCGAGTCAGACAACGACTCTGGAGAAAAGGAGTAGGTAACGTTTCGGGGCAAGACCCTTCTTCAGACTGATAATCATGGGAGAGCGAAATGAGAGATACAGATAGTGGTATAGAGAGATATCAGAACAAATGAATGCAAGATATGCTTTGAATGAAAGAGCTGTTGGTCTTAAATATTTAAATGCAGCTCCTCAGAGTTTAAGGTATGAATATTTATCAATCAGAAAGATGATGAGTGAATGGGATGGAGCAAGTTAGCACAATGATGACAAAGTCTGAAGACGGGCCTAGACCTGAAACATCACCCATTACTTCTCTCCAGAGATGCTTCCTGTACCGCTGAGTTACTCCAGCATTTTGTGTCCATCGCTAAGTGCTGGAGTAACTCAGCCGGTCAGGCAGCATCTCAGGAGAACATGGGTAGGGTCTAGAGACTGAAGAAGGGGTCTTGACCCGTAACATCTATCCATCATCACATATCCATGTTCTCCAGTGATGCTGCTTTACCCGCTATGTTCCTCCAGCACTATGGGTCTCCCTTTGTAAACCAATATTTGTACCTTGTTTCTACAATGTAAATTGACTGTCATTTGTAGGTAATGATAGAATCTGGAGAGAGATGATAGGAATTTGGGAAGAATAAGAATGGGTTGGTCGAGAGTAAAGAGAGTTTAATTGTCATTATACTGGCAATGGAACAATGACATTCTTAAGCACATATTAAATATACACCAGTCAATGATGCAATAAATTCATATTAGTAATATCAGGTAACCAGACCATAATAGTGCAAAAACAAAATGTCCTTACTGCAACCAAAATAAAGTCCATAGCAGGTCAGAGTTGTTGAGGTAAAATTGTGGTTAGTGTTGTGCAGTGTTTAAAAGCCTGCTGGTGGTGAGAAAAAGCTGTTGGAGCTCACAGTTCTCAAACTCTCTAACCTCAAAGGTAGTTCATTGGTATTTTATTTGTGGCATGTACCAAGGAACAGTGAAATTCATTTTTGTATACAGTTTAGTACAAGTATCACTATAGATAAGCCCTTAGATACATCTTAGATAAGCATTTCAGATACAGTTCAAGTGTATAGCAGTAATACGCTGAGACATTATACAGTGTCACCAGTTTTTGGTGCCGTTTTCAAGTCCAAGTTGTTGTAGGTACAGGGTTCTTGGCCTGACCATTGGGCCCATTGTCCTGGCGTTGTTGGTGGGTCAGCCTGGCCAAGCAAAGCTGTGGTGTCCTCTACTGCTGCAGGGCACAACTGGTCCATGCGCCCTGCCTATTGGAGCGGCGTCTGGAACAGCCAAGCCCCAGGCTGCTGCAGGGCCTCCAGTGCCCACTCCACCGTAGAGGCAGTGCACTCCCTCCTGCAGCCAGTCTGCCTATCAGCCGTCCATCTGACTCCTTCCACTCTGGGTGGGCGAGCCGGGCCTTCCATTTGGGTCCTCAATCCTCGGTCCACAGCGATCAGGAAATCGGCCCATGATGGATGGACCAGATCTTCCGGGCAAATTTCCGGTCCAGGGTGGCCGGTCCTGAGAGTATGGTCAGGGTGGTGTGGGTCTCTGATGATATTAGCTGTCTTTCTGAGGCAGCACCTCCTGTAGATCCATTCAATAGTGGGATGGAATGGTATGAAGTGAGTGCATCATGGTCAGAATGGACTCTGGTGGCTGAAGGGTCTGTTTGTGTGTCTCTGTGACTCTATGTGTGGATAATGCTTCGAAAGTGTAAGAGTACGCGAAGGTGCATTCTAAATAATGGGATGCACATATCATTGAAAACAGGGCCCTCAATGTATTGATTTGTAAAATGCTAAATCATCATTTCATTGCAGGGGACTAGAGTTTAATGCTCGGCAATCCAAATAAACACTTGTTCATGTCTATGGAGAGTTTTGCAGACTGCTCCGATTACAAAAAATTAATACATAAAGGAAGTGGGGTAGATACATGAATGTATATTCCTCCTATACAGAGATGCTGCCTGCTCCGCTGAGTTACTCCAGCATTTCGTCTCTAACTTTGGTGTAATTCAGCATCTGCAGTTCTTCCGTCCCCAAATACAAGAAGGGTCCTGACAATGGGTTCTGTTTGTATGGAGTTTATACGTTCTCCCTGTGACCATTCGGGTTTCCTCTGGGTGCTCCGGTTTCCTCCCACATTCCAAAGATTTGTGGGTTTATTGGCCTCTGGAAATTGCCCCTACTGTGCAGGATGTGAAACAGGGAGAACATAGAACTAGTGTATGGGTGATTGATGGTCAGCGCAGACTGAGTGGGCAGGAAGGCCTGTTTCCATGTTAATAAAGATTGGTGAGCATGATACCAGAATTCAAACGTTACAGAGAGACAAACACATTTTAGTTTGTTCAGACAGGAACACCCAAGAATGTTTTTATTCAAAGAGAACAACAAAGTAATAAAGGTTTGCAGGTACCAAGTCCAACAGTGAGCAATGCTTAATCTAATCTTATACTTAGAACATTGTAGAAGTAGGGCATTCAGCACAGGGAGGCTATCTCATTTGGGGGGGACGAGAACAAAGGGGGAACTGTGGGGTGGGAGCGCCACTGAGAATGAAGGGGGAACTGTGGGGGTGGGAGTGCCACCGTGAATGAAGGGGGAACTGTGGGGATGGGAGTGCCACTGAGAACGAAGGGGAACTGTGGGGATGGGGTCTGCTGCCATGTGCGGCGGCAGGAAGTGGATAGGATCGTTCGGTACTTTTGTAACTTTGTCTGCGCCAACACATGGCGACGCTTGTGTACTGCCCAGGTTCACTTTAGTTTATTGTCACATGTACCGATGTACAGTGAAAAGCTTTTTGTTGCGTGCTAACCAGTCAGTAGAAAGACAACACGTGATTGCAATCAATGCATTTACAGTGTAGAGATACATGATAAGGGAATAATGTTTAGTGCAAGGTGAAGCCAGCAAAGTCCGGTCAAGGATAAGCCGAAGTTGTATGGAAAACAAAGCATTTCACTATACCCAGGTACCCTAGGTACAAGTGACAATAAAATATCATTCCTCCATTCTTTCATTCATCAGCCCTACCCCCCCTGTCCCCAACTTATTTTCCATAACCATGGAACACTGTCACACATGACTGCCAATGCTCCTTTGATTATTTTTTTCCCCATTAACCTGTGATGAGCTGGTTAATGGGTTTTGTGAAGTACAGCACAGTGGTGCAATGGTAGAGTTGTTGCCTCATTGTGCCAGAGACTCAGGTTGAAACCTGACCTCGGGTCCATCTGTGGAGTTTGCACGTTTTCCCTCTGACCATGTAGGTTTCCTCCGGGTGATCCGGTTTCCTCCCACACCCCAAAGACATGCAGGTTTGTAGGTTAAATGGCCTATGTAAAATGCCCCTGGTGTGTAAGTAGTGGATGAGAAGGTGGAGAGACTAGTGTGAATGGGAGATCAATGGTCAGCATGGACTCAGTGGGCCGAAGGGCCGGTTTCCATGCTGTAAATCTAAACTAACCTAAAAACTAATAAAATTGCTGATGTATTGCAAGTGGCTGGATTCAAAACTACTGAAGACGGGTCCTGACTGAAAATGTTACCTGGCCATTCCATCCACAGATGCTGCCTGACTCACTGAGTTCCTCCAGCATTTCACTGCTCAAGATTCCAACATGTCTCTATGTAAACTACTTGTTTGAATAACACTGTTGTTTGTTATTTTTGTGATCTTTTAGCGGTAGAATTGCATGCCAAAATGTTCATAGTGTGCAGAGATGAAAATGATAGGAATTCATTAATGCATGCAGGAATAGTAATCAAAATGCAGAAAATGTTGGCAATATGCAGCAGGTCAGGCCACATCTGTGGGAAGGAAAGCAGAGCTAATGTTTCAGGCCAGAGACCCTTCAGGACTGGGAAGGAGGAAAAAGAAGAAACGAGGAACTGAAGATGCTGGTTAATAAAAAAAAGATACAGTGCTCGAATAACTCAGTGGGACAGGCAGCACTACTGGAGAACGTGGGATAGTGATGATTCGGGTCGGGATCATTCTTCAGACTGATTGTGGGGCAAATAAAGCTGGAAGAGAGGAGGGGAAGGACAAAGTATGGCAGATGATAGGTGATAGATACCACAACGAGAGAGCAGCCCTGAACTATCTGCCTCATTGGTGACCCTCGGACTTTCTTTGATCGTACTTTACTGGCTTTACCTTGCACTGAATGATATTCCCTCATCATGTATCTCGACACCTTTAGTGGTTTCATTGTAATCATGTATTGTCTTTACGCTGACTGGTTAGCACGCAACAAAAGTTTTTCGCTGTACCTCGTTACACATGACAATAAACTAAACTAAAATGTTGTTGAGAGGATTTTCCGACAGGCAAATGTTTGGACAAAGGCCAGAGAAGAAAAGGGATTAACGAATGGTGAATTGTGAAAATAGAGGAATGGATAAAGGTGACGGGGGAAGGCAGAGGTAGATGCAAGTTAAGATGGGGCACAGGGGAGGGGACGAAATGAGGGGTTAGGTTTACAATCTATTTGTAAACACAGAACAATGCTGCACAAGGCAGGATGTAGAGGAAGGAACTGCTGATAACCAAAGAAAGACACAAAAAGCTGGAGTAACTCAGTGGGCCAGGCAGCATCTCTGGAGAGAAGGAATGGGTGACGTTTCGGGTCCAGACCCTTCTTCGCCCATGAGATCTAGGCCGACTGTGATGCCTGTTTAAATTAATTCCACATCACCATGTGGTCTATACCACTCTATTTCCTGCCTGCTCATGTGTGTGTGTGTCTACTAATCCACAAAAATTGTGCTGTAGTATTGGCATTCACGTATCCTAGGAGTGTGTTCCAGGCACCTACCACTTTCTGTGTCCCAAAGTAGCCCCTTTTGCATCGGCATAGACTAGACGACCATTTAAAAAAGCACTTGCATTCTGTCTGTCAATGCCTGCTGGAACTCCCAGCTGTTAGACCTTTTAACTCTCCTTCCCATTACCAGACCGACCTTTCTGTCTTTAGCTTCCATTGCCAGAGTGAGGGCACATGCAATCTGGAGGAACAGCACTCCATATTCTACTTGGATAGCTTACAGTCCAATGATATGAACATTGAATTTTTCAAATTTTGCCAATACCCTCTCCTTCCTCCCCTCTCCCGCCCCCACCCCAACCCTTCCTCCCACTTCCGCTCTTTCCTGTCTACCCTGGTGTGCACCTATTTCTCCCACTACCTCCCACCCTCCCAGTCACTCCATTCCTTTTCCATTTGTTTACGCGCCCCCCCTCCACAATTCTCTCATTGTACTTCCATCCCCATCTTTCTCCTCCCCTGTCTCATTCCACCTATGGCCCTTCCTCTGGCTTTAGATTTCGCTCATCTTATCTCCTTACCTGACACCCTTTGCCTCCTGTCTAAGAATGAATGGCAGATGCTGGTTTAAACTGACACAAATTGTTGGAGTAACTCAGCCGGACAGGCAGTATCTCTGGAGGGAAGGAATGGGTGACGTTTCCAAACATCATCCATTCCTTCTCTCCAGAGTTACTCCAGCATTTTGTGTCTATCTTAGGGGTTATAGATAAGATAGAGATTTTTCACCGCAGTTGTTATTTGGAATGAGCTGCAGGGAAGTTGGTGGAGGCAGATATAATCACTATGTCTATAAAGCATTTGGACTTTTGGTAGGAAAGACAGGGAGGGATAAGGGCATAATTCATGTAAGTGTAGATAAGCAACACAGTCAGCGTTGTTGTGTGGACAAGTGTAGACAAGATGGGGCAAAAGGTCCTGTTTGTATGCTGCACGATTCAGTTTATTTTAAGGTTGGGACCCTTCTTCAGACTGACCCTTCTTGAGTCTGAAATTGGGTCTCGACCCAAAACGTCATCCAGCCTTTTTCTCCAGAGACATGTTGCCTGACCCGTTGAGTTACTTTAGCAATTTGTGCTCAAGGTTGATAATGAGGTGTTCAATCCTGCTGTTTTTGTGTGATGTTTATCTCTGCATGTTCACAAGGGCAGACAGTGAGAGTAAACAGTTGAGAAACTAGTTTAGCAGGAAATCTGTGGTATTTGAGGAAGTATGAATGTGAGGCCTCTCCAGTGAGATGATAGGGGAACGCTCTGACAAAGGGCAATGTGGTGAGCTATCAGAAGGTCATCAGGAAGCAGAAGGTAAATGTTACATTGGTATTTTTACAGTCTGCTATTGATGTACTGGCGTGGTGCAAACCGATTTGGACAACCTGTTTTATAATTGCTGCTCATGACGATTTAGAGATACAACGCAGAAATGGACCCTGCAACTCAGAGTCCATGTTACCCAGCAATCCCTGTACACACGAGGGACAATTTATAATCTTTACCAAAGTCAATTAACCTACAAACATGTATGTCTTTGGAGTGTGGGAGGAAACTGGAGCACCCAGGGAAACCCCACGCAGTTACGGTAGAACATTAAGTCTCCATGCAGACAGCACCCATGGTCAGGATTGAACCTGGGTCTCTGGTGCTGTAAGGCAGCAACTCTCCCTCTGTGCCACTGTGTCACCCTGATTAGACTAATCAACTGAAGGTTCTGACTTATAAACATGATGTGGTGCAACTAATTGAGATGTGGAGAGTGCAGCACAGAAACAAGCCCTTTGACCCACCAAGTCCATGCTAACCATTTTGGTACCCGTTCTCTTTTAATCCTCCTGATATTTGCAATACCTACCCCTAGATTTTACTATTTACCGACACACGGAGTAATATATTGTGAACCAAATAACTGTCGTGACTTGCCATTGCGGGTGGAATATCTGAATATCATATTTCCGAATGTTGATCAGTATGGGCAGGTGGGGCAGCGATAGAGTTGTTGCCTTAAAGCGCCAGAGCCCCGGGTCCAATCCTGACTATGGGCGCTGGTATCAAAATCTCTTACCTCGATACCTTCGATTTGTGCCAGCATCTGCAGTTATTTTCCGACACAACCTGACTACGGGCGCGGTCTGTATGGAGTTTCTACATTCTCCCCGTGACCTGCGTGGGTTTTCTCCAAGATCCGCGGTTTCTTCCCACACTCCAAAGACAAATAGGTTTGTAGGTTAATTCGCTTGATATAAATGTAAATGGTCCTTTGTGTGTGGGATAGTGTTAATGTGCGGGGATCGGTACGGACACGTTGGACTGAAGGGCTTCCGCGCTGTATCTCAAGGTTCAAGGTTTCAAGGTCAGTTTATTGTCACATGTACCAATTAAGATACAGTGAAGTTCGAATTACCAAACAGCCATACTGAAAAAAGCAACAAGACACACAACTACATAAAAGTTCATGTAAACATCCACCAGAGTGGATTCCCCACGTTTCTCACTGTGATGGAAGGCAATAAAGTCTAATCTCTTTCCTCTTTATTCTCCCGCGGTCGGGGCTGTTTAACCATCCGCAGTCGGGGCGATTAAAGCTCCAGCGGCCGGCGGTTGAAGCTCCTGCACGGTGGAGCTCCGAGGTCGATCCCTGGGAAAGGGATTGCGGGCTCCGTGATGTTAATAGACAATAGACAATAGACAATAGGTGCAGGAGTAGGCCATTCAGCCCTTCGAGCCAGCACCGCCATTCAATGCGATCATGGCTGATCACTCTCAATCAGTACCCCGTTCCTGCCTTCTCCCAATACCCCCTCACTCCGCTATCCTTAAGCGAACTGGCCTCCACTGCCTTCTGAGGCAGAGAATTCCACACCTTCACCACTCTCTGACTGAAAACGTTCTTCCTCATCTCCGTTCTAAATGGCCTACCCCTTATTCTTAAACTGTGGCCCCTTGTTCTGGACTCCCCCAACATTGGGAACATGTTTCCTGCCTCTAATGTGTCCAATCCCCTAATTATCTTATACGTTTCAATAAGACCCCCCCTCATCCTTCTAAATTCCAGTGTATACAAGCGTAATTGCTCCAGCCTTTCAACATACGACAGTCCCGCCATTCCGGGAATCAACCTAGTGAACCTACGCTGCACGCCCTCAATAGCAAGAATATCCTTCCTCAAATTTGGAGACCAAAACTGCACACAGTACTCCAGGTGCGGTCTCACCAGGGCCCGGTACAACTGTAGAAGGACCTCTTTGCTCCTATACTCAACTCCTCTTGTTGCGAAGGCCAACATTCCATTGGCTTTCTTCACTGCCTGCTGTACCTGCATGCTTCCTTTCATTGACTGATGCACTAGGACACCCAGATCTCGTTGAACTCCCCCTCGTCCTAACTTGACACCATTCAGATAATAATCTGCCTTTCTATTCTTACTTCCAAAGTGAATAACCTCACACTTATCTACATTAAACTGCATCTGCCATGTATCCGCCCACTCACACAACCTGTCCAAGTCACCCTGCAGCCTTATTGCATCTTCCTCACAATTCACACTACCCCCCAGCTTAGTATCATCTGCAAATTTGCTAATGGTACTTTTAATCCCTTCATCCAAGTCATTAATGTATATCGTAAATAGCTGGGATCCCAGCACCGAACCTTGCGGTACCCCACTGGTCACTGCCTGCCATTCCGAAATGGACCCATTTATCCCCACTCTTTGCTTTCTGTCTGTCAACCAATTTTCTATCCATGTCAGTACCCTACCCCCAATACCATGTGCTCTAATTTTGTCCACTAAACTCCTATGTGGGACCTTGTCGAAGGCTTTCTGAAAGTCGAGGTACACCACATCCACTGACTCTCCCCTGTCAATTTTCCTAGTTACATCCTCAAAAAATTCCAGTAGATTTGTCAAGCATGATTTCCCCTTCGTAAATCCATGCTGACTCGGAATGATCCTGTTACTGCTATCCAAATGCTCAGCAATTTCGTCTTTTATAATTGACTCCAGCATCTTCCCCACCACTGATGTCAGACTAACTGGTCCACGGGCTCCCACGATGGATCAAGGTCAATTTATTGTCACATGTACCAATTAAGATACAGTGAAATTTGATTTACCAGACAGCCATACGAAGTGAAAAGCAACGAGACACACAACCACTTAAAGTTTAACATAGACATCCACCACAGAGGGTTGCACATTCCTCACTGTGATGGAAGGCAATATTGTGCAAACTTCTTCCTATTTGTTCCCCTGCGGTCGGGGCAGTCGAACGATCGAAGCTCCTGCGTTGGGGTGATTGAAGCTCCCATGTTGCGGTGGTTGAAACACTCTCCGCGGCTTGGAGCTCCTGAATCAGCCTCTTCTTACCAGAGACCGCGGGCTTCGCAAAGTTAAAGTTGGAGCTTCGATCCCCGACAAAGAGATTGCAAGCTCTGCGATGGCAAAGTGACGCAGACTCCCGCGGCTTGGAACGCCCGCTGGTCTCCAGGAAAGGCCACCAACTCCACGATGTTAGACCGTAGTACAGACGGAGATATGATACAGAAAAAAATCGTAAGAGATTGAATAAAGGTTTCCCGACCCCCACCCCCCACATAAACCAAACCAAGGAACACTAAAAACACACTTTTAACACACACTAAAAATAACAAAAAATAAGAAAGGACCGACAGACTGAGAGGCAGCCACTGCTGATGGCACAACCCGGTGTGCTAAAACTAAACTAAACTAATTGAAGTAAACTTGTCATTTAGAACGATAGAGCATAGAAACAGGCCCTTCAGCCCAGCTTATCTATGCCGACCAAGATGCCCCACCTACCCTTGACCCACCTATCTACATTTTAGCTTAGTTTAATTTATTATTAATGTCACGTGTACTGTTTTACAGTGATAATGTTTCCTGTGTGCTATCCAGACAGCGAAAAGCCTATACATGATTACAATGAAGCCGTTCACAATGTACAGATACAGGATAAAGGGTATAATGTTTAGTACAAAGTGAGTCTGGTTGTTGTTTCGCAGATTTCTCTCCAAATCTTTCTTGGCCATAGAAATTTCTATTATTTGACAATATTGTATTATTTGATTCATGTCTAGGGCCTCACACTCTGGTCTATTTCTACACCCTGAACCACGGGAGCACTCATCTACCAGAATACAGTGTCGTGGGAGTTCTGGACGGTTGTGAGATACAGTATTATGACAAAAACATGGTCATTACAGTTCCAAGACAGAAATGGATGGCGGCTGCATTTGACAGGAGCTACTGGGTGAGAAATACAGTCTCTGAAAATGGTTTCCATGGAATCATCAAAGGGCAAGTCGACGAATGGATGCGGAGGGTAAACGAAACAGCAAGTTAGTCCATTCATTTGAATACATTTGGATTGTGATCAATGTAAATTAAAAAAATCTAAAATTTCAGTAAAATCTCAGTAAATTTCTCACTGTGCCAGGTTTGATCCTGAACTCGAGCGAGTTTACACGTCTCCCTGTGACCACACATATTTCCTCCAGGAGTTCCGGTTTCTTTCATCCCATATCTTGAAAACGTGAGGGTTTGTAGGTTAATTGGGCTGTGTAAGTTACTCTTGTTGTGCTGAGAATGGGTGAGAAAGTGGGATAACATAGATGTGTAGGAAGGAACTGCAGATGCTGGTTTATAGAGAATATAGGCACAAAGAGCTGGAGTAACTCGGTGGAACAGGCAGCGTCTCTGGTTAGAAGGAATGGATGACTTTTTGGGTCGAGACCCTTCCTCAGACAGAGTGTCTCCCCTGTCTGAGGAAGGGTCTCAACTGGAAACGTCACACATTCGCTCTATCCAGAGATTCTACCTGTTCCGCTGAGTTACTCCAACATTTTGAGTCTATTTTGGGATAACATAAAACTAGTGTGAATGGATGATTGATGGTCGGCATGGACTTGGTGGGCTGAATGGCCCGTTTCCATGCTGAGTCTCTAATCTAAGAACTGCAGACCCTGGAAATGTGAAATAAAATCCAAAAATACCATTGGCTGATGACTTAATCGTCAGCTTATCACCATAGCAACATGACATTACCCTGTGAGGGACACTCCCTATCAGGGATACTCCCAACCATACCTCCCACTCCTATATGCAACTTACACATTTAATTCTGTTTCTCTTACCATAGGTTCTGTTGAACCTGCTGTGTTTCCAGCATTTTACAAATCATTAAAATGTTGTTGGCTTATTGTTAAAATCCCTTGCATACCTCACCAATTGTCTTCACTTTTATTGACTGAATTTGAAAGAAATGTTGTGTGATATATTTAAAGGATAACCTAAAGGGCATGGTGGCGCCGCGGTAGAGTTGCTGCCTCACAGTGCCAGAGACCTGGGGTTGATCCTGGCCTCAGGTGCTGTCTGTCCAGAGTTTGTACGTTCTCCCCGTGACCTGTGTGGTTTTTCCCCGGGTGCTCCGGTTTCCTCACACACTCCAAAGGCATACAGGTTTGTAAGTTAATTAACTTTGGTAAAGATTATAATTTGTCCCTAGTGTGTAGGCTAGTGCTAGTGTACTAGTCGGTGGGGATCACTGGTCGGTGGGGACTCTGTGGGCTGAAGGGCCTGTTTTCGCGCTGCATCTCTAAATTATCTTGAGCAGCAATTGTAAAATAGGCTGTCCAAATCCATCTGCACCACTCTTGTCCATACATAATATTTGCCATTGGACATATTTTCATATTATTATTATTTCATATTACAGATACAGCGCGGAAACAGGCCTTTTCGGCCCACCAAGTCCGCACCGCCCAGCGATCCCTGCACATTATCACTATCCTACACACACTAGGGACAATTTTTACATTTTACCCAGTCAATTAACCTACATACCTGTACGTCTTTGGTTTAGAAAACTCCTCTACATGTTGGTTTAGAAAACTATCCCGCATACATTCCAAGAAATCCTCTTCCTCAGCACCCCTGCCAGTTTGATTCACCCAATCTATATGTAGATTGAAGTCACCCATTATAACTGTTTTACCTTTGTTGCACGCATTTCTAATTTCCTGTTTGTTGCACCCATTTCTAATTTCCTGTTTGGTTGCACGCATTTCTAATTTCCTGTTTGACTTGCTCCACGGTGATATCTCCTTGTGGGCTATGCCTACTTTGAAGAGATTCTCCTCCTCTACCCAACGGGGAGAACTGCAAGACCCTCTCTCACTGCTCCCCCAGTGACGTTCTCCACAGATGCTGCCTGACCCGCTGAGCAGCTCCATTCTAAGTGGAGTAAGAGGCGCCCATGGCCGACAAGGGAAGTCAAGGACAGCATAAAAATAAAAGAGAAGAAGTACAACAAAGCAAAGAAGAGTGGGAAGCCAGAGGACTGGGACTCTTTGAAAGAGCAACAGAAGATAACTAAAAAGGCAATACGGGGAGAAAAGTTGAGGTACGAGGGTAAACTAGCCAAAAATATAAAGGAGGATAGTAAAAGCTTTCTTAGGTATGTGAATAGACAATAGACAATAGACAATAGGTGCAGGAGGAGGCCATTCGGCCCTTCGAGCCAGCACCGCCATCCAACATGATCATGGCTGATCATTCTCAATCAGCACCCCGTTCCTGCCTTCTCCCCATACCCCCTGACTCCGCTATCCCCAAGAGCTCTATCCAGCTCTCTCCCGAATGCATTTAAAGAATTGGCCTCCACTGCCCTCTGAGGCAGAGAACTCCACAGACTCACAACTCCACGACTGAAAAAGGTCTTTCATCATCTCAGTTCCAAATGGCCTACCCCCCATTCCCAAACTGTGGCCCCTCCTTCTGGACTCCCCCAACATTGGGAACATGTTTCCTGCCTCTAACGTGTCCAACCCCTTAATAATATTGAAAGTCAATAAGCCCTATCACCATTACTGTGTTAATTCAATGACATTCGTAGTGTATCATTGAACAAAGGAGGACTTGGCATGAGGGAACCGCCGTGAGGGGGGTGGGGGGAGGTGGAAGAACAAAGGAAGACCTGTAGGATACTTTATAACTTTGTCGGTGTCCTTCATGTGAAGACTCATTGCATACCTTGGGTATGCAAAACAATGAATTTCAATGACAGAGGGAATGAATCACCAAGGTGGCTAAGGAAACGTCAACAAAATATACCAGCATCAAAACTGAGTTACGCGTGCACCTCGAGTACAAGTAATTCGGAATGGGACCAACAAAGAATGTGAAGCAAATTGGCCAAAAGAGGAGCTGTGGACATGGATTAAGTCAGGCATTAAGATGTGTAGGGATTGTATCTGGAGACACAGAGACATGGTCAAGCCAGTCTCACCACAAGCATCAATGTCATTCCTTGCCCAACAAACCCACTCATGGGGTCATCTCAACCCCTGCACCCCACCCCTCCTCCTCCAGCAAATGGCTGCCCAATTCCAAACAACCTGGTGGGTATGAGGTTTTCGGAAACATGCTCAACAGGTAGCTGAGCGATGTGCAATGTGCCAGTATAACAAATCATGACTTGCAAACGGTAATGCCAACATTAGGACCCCAGCAGCAGCTGGCCCACTCCAGCACCTACAGCTTGACTGTGTTTCTCTTTCAAAATCCTAGGGTTATATTGACGTTTTTTAGTTTAGTTTAGAGATGAATCCGCGCTGACCAGCGATCTTTGGTTTCCTCCCATACTCCAAAGACATACAATGACTCCTATGATTTATGTATGAGTTATTTAATCACCAGTTCCAGTGAGGATGAAGGTGGAGGATGGCAAAGGAAGGGGAGCTTGCATAACCAAAACGGTTGTAACTTTAGTCAAAAAGAAAAAAAGTGCATGCAAGGTTCAGGAGGATGAAATCAGACAGGAGCTTTGAGGAATGTAAAGAAAGGAGGGAATAACTCAAGTGGGTGAGTAGAGGGAGGCACAGTGGGGCAATGGTAGAGTTGCTGCCTTACAGTGCATGCAGCACCGGCGACCTGGCTTTGATCCTGACTACGGGTGCTGCCTGTACGGAGTTTGTACGTTCTCCCCGTGACCGTGGGGGGTTTCTCCGAGATCTTTGGTTTCCTCCCACACTCCAAAGACATACAGGTATGTAGGTTAATTGGCTTGGTATAAATGTAAATGGTCCCTAGTGTTGGCTGAAGGGCATGTTTCTGCGCTGTATCTCTAAAGCTTAAAACTATAGGGGCCAATAGAGACCACGAAGTTGCTTTGGCGAGTCTGATTACAGTAAGTCCCACATCTTTTTCTATCTATATTTAAAACACGAGGGAGAAGGTGGGATTGTTTAAGGATATAGAATGGATTATGTGCTTGGAGTTTGTGGATGTAGGCGAGGTACAAAACAAATACTTTGCATTTGATTTCACCAAGAAAGACATGGAGAATAGAGAGATCAGTTTGGAGAATACTAACATGCAGGGGCACTTTGAAGTTAAGCAAGAGGAGGTGTTGGGGTAACTTGAAGAGCATTAAGGTGGATAAATCCCCAGGATAGAGGAGTGTAGCGGAAGGACAAATATTCAGGCTGTAGTTCAGTGACCAGTAGAGTTCTGCAGGGATCTATGCTGTGACCTTTGTTACTTGCGACATATATAAATCACTTGGACCCAGGTGCTCAGAAATTACCCGAGTCATAACAATTAACCAAATAATTATTTTGTTTTTCTTTCAGATTATCACTATGTTCAAGGGCAGTTTGGTTGTGAGGTGAACGATCGCAGTCCCAATGTAGGGATATTGAAGTTGGCTTATGACGGAAGATATGCATTTAGTTTTGATAAGGACAAACTAAAGTGGACGGTGCATGATCCAATAGCTGAGCCCTTCAAAGAGAAATGGGACAAGAATGAAAAAATGAACCGTTATTTCAAGAGCTTGTTAGAAAATGACTGTGTGGATTTATGGAAAACATACTATGCAATTGGAAAAACATACCTGACCAGAAAAGGTGAGTTCAGAACAAAGAGTGTTGTTTTGTGATGGTAGGCAATGAGCAATATTTCACTCTGAGGCAATGAGTAATATTATCTCTGACCCAATAATGACAAAGGGAAAGGTCATTTGGCCCATTGAGTCGAAGCTAGTTTTCAATGCAATGTCACCAAACTGTTCCACAGCTCTCTCTCTCACAACTTGCGCTCAGCTCCCTCTGATTCTCCTTTCAATCAGCTGCAGTATGGATAATTTGAAACGTCCAACTAACTCACTGGCATGTCTTTGGTATGTGGGACAAAACTGGAGCACATGGAGGAAGCCAACTGAGTCATCAGGTCATTAGTGATAGGAGCAGAATTAGAACATTCGGCCCATCAAGTCTACTCTGCCATTCAATCATGGCTGATCTATCTCTCGCTCCTAACCCCAGTCTCCAGCCTTCTCCCCATAACCCCTGACACACATACTAATCAAGAGTCTATCTATCTATGCCTTAAAAATATGCATTGATGGCCTCCACAGCCTTCTGTGGCAAATAATTCCAAGATTCACCACCCTCTGACAAAATACATTCCTCCTCATTTCCTTCCTAAATGAATGTCTTTTAATATTGAGACTATGACCTCTAGTTGTAGACTATCCCACCAGTGCAGACATCCTCTCCACATCCATTCTATCCATGTCTTTCACTATTTGGTATGTTTCAATGAGGTTCTCCCTTATTCTTCTAAACTCCAACGAATGCAGGCCCAGTGTCGTCAAACGCTCATCATATGTTAACTCGTTTATTTCTAGGATCATTCTTGTAAATCTCCTCTGGACCCTCTCCAGAGCCAACACATCCTTCCTCAGATATGGTGCCCGAAATTGCTCACAATACTCCAAATGCGGCCTGACCAGTGCCTTACAGAGCCTCAGCGTTACACCCCTGTTTGACAGGGAGAAAGTGTAATTGATGTCTTTCATATTACTTAACCATGGCTTTTCTTGACCACAGTTGACAGCCCCTAATGGGTTCTATATCACACATCTCTATAGAGCAGTGTTCAGCTTCAGAGGGCAAAATGTGAACGAGATGTGCAGATCAAGTGTTTTTTTTGCACAGAGAGACCTAGAATGCACGACCAGGAGTGGTGGTAGAGGCGGACATGATAATGGTGCTGAAGAAGGTTTTGGACAGGCTAATGGAGATGCAGGAAATACAAGGATATGGATCACATGCAGGCAGTGGAGATTAGTTTTGGTGTATTTTAGTGATAGAGTATGGAAACAGGACCTTTGGGCTACTGAGTCCGCACCGACCAGCAAACGCCCGTTCATTAGTTCTGTCCCACAAGCTAGAGACAATTTACAGAAGCCAGTTTCTCCACAGTTATCAAGTTCCCAAGTATGCCACTTGGTCCTCAAACCTGCCCACCATTCAATATGACCATGGCTGATGTTCTTCAGGCCTCTACTCCTGTTCAGTGCCAATTCCTCATTGCTCTCAATACCCCGATCTTTCACTACCACCACATTAAATACTTCCAATGATCCTGCTTTCACAAATCTCTAAGGTAGAGATTGCCAGACGATGACCACTCTCTGCAAAAAGAGATTTCTAAACAAATGACTGCTCCCTTTTATCTCGTAACTTGTGTCCCCTGTTGAAGACGAGTGAAAATACTGCCAATTTTAAGCGTGTCCACTCCCCAATTGGCCTTTATTTTGTAACTTGTCAATTATTTATCATTGTCAATTATAGTGAAATGATTTGCTGTTGGTATTGGTTTATTATTGTCACGTGAACTGAGATAAAGTCTAAAGTTTGTCTGTGTTATCCAGACAGATCATACTACACGTAACAACAATCAAGCCATCCACAAATAGAACATTGCAAAGAGAAAAATATTCAGAGTGCAGAATATACAGTTACAATATATTGTAGTCTCACCAACTTCTACAGATGCACCATAGAAAGCATTTTATCAGGATGCATTACAGCTTGGTTTGGAAACAGCTCTATCCAAGAAATTGCAGCGAATTGTGGGCGCAGCCCAGATTATCACACAAACCAACTTCCCTTCTATTGACTCCATTTATACAGTACCTTATGCTGCCTCAACAAGGCCAGCAGCATAATCAAGGACAAGTCACATCCTGGCCAATTCCTCTTATCTCCTCTCCCATCAGGCAAATGTACAGAAGTGTGAAACGCACATCACCAGATTCAGGGACAGTTTCTTTCCAGCTGTTGTCAGGCAACTGAATCATCCTACCATAACCAGAGAGCAGTGCTGAACAACTATCTACTTCAGTGATGACCCTCACACTATCCATGATTGGACTATGCTGGCTTTACCTTGCATTAAATGTTATTCCCTTATCATATATCAGTAGACTGTAAATGGATCGATTGTAATCATATATTGTCTTTCTGCTGACTGGTTAGCGTGCAACAAAAGCTTTGCACTCTACCTCGGTACATGTGACAATAAACTAAACTGAACTAATAGCATTACAGTTACAGAGAAAGTGCAGATCAAAAATTGTGCATGGATCACAAATGTTAGTTGGTAGGTCAGGACAACACCTTATCTTACATGAGAATAATTCAGTAGTCCGATAACAGTGGGGAAGAACCTGTTCTTGAATCTAATGGTATGTGATTTCAAACTTTCTTGTGTACTGTCTTAACAGTACCATCTCTTTGCAACCTCGTGGTTGGGTAATGGTGAAGAAAGAGGCAAAATGGGGCGGATGTAGACAGTAGCTTGGTGGTTGCAGTGGGCTGAAGAATATTTTGTGGTGGGTGACTGCAGGTTTTACTGAAGGTGTAAATAACCAGCTTACTGTCTTGTAGTTTCCCCTGAGGTCTCTCTCGCTGCCCGCCCTGATGATCATTCAGTCCTGTACTGCACTGTGTTTGGATTTTACCCACCGGCCATCAATGTGAGCTGGTTGCAGAATGGTCAACATATCTCTGAGACCAAATCTTCTGGGGTCGTACCGAACAATAATGGAACATATCATCTAAAGTCTGTCCTTGAGTATGGTCCATATGATGGGAAACAGTATTCCTGTCATGTCGATCACAGCAGCCTGCCCGGTGGGAAGACCATCGTCTGGGGTAAGGACGTTAAAAATTATTTCATAGATAGAAGAAGCTGAAGTATTAATGAAACAGTTTATCATTATCTTCTGTCATTTCCATTTTAATAATTGTGACTGCATCCCATATTCCAAGATGCTTAAACTTTCTTTGTTTAGTGGTGTTGCTCGAAGCCATCATGTAATCAGCACCCACTCTCCACAATGAGCAGAAGACTTTCTCAACGGAAAATATATCAAAAGTAAATAAATAGCTAATATACAAGGAAGAGCATTTGAGATTCTCAGTGGTGGAACTGAAATCAATGAAAAGTGTTTTAAAATAAAAAATGAATAACAGCAAGGCACTGGGGGAGTACATGCCCCAATCCGAATCAATGGTCCGAAGTGGAAATGATTGAGAGCTTCGTGTTCCATGGCATGAATCTATCCAATATTCTGTCATGGACTGACCACATCACCAAGGAGGCACACTGACACCTCTACTTCCTCAGGAGACTGAGGATATTCATTATGTCTCTGGTGACTCTTGCAAACATCTATAGATGCCGCTGGAGAAAGCATGTTGTTGGGTTGCATCACAACTTGATTTGGGAACTGCACTGCCCAAGACTGCAAGAAAATACAAAGAGTTAAAGATCATCAAACAGACCAGACTTCCCACTATTGACTCAATATACACCAGGTTGCCTTGGAAAACGAGACTTATCCCACCCTGGCCATTCCTCCTCCTTCCTGCTCCCATCGGGCTCTAGGTACAGATAGTTGAAAATGTGCACTACCCGACTCAGGAACGCCCCCTTTCCATCTGTAATCAGGATTTGGAAGTGGCCTTGCATAATATTGGTGTAATGTACGATGCACCTCAACCTCATTGTGCACATTGAACATGAACTATGGGACTGATGTGTTACAATGCTGAGAACTCTAATCTGTACTCTGCATCTTCCTCGTTGCTCCATCTATTGTATTTGAGTTTATTTATGTATAGTATTATCTGATCCGTTTGGATAGCATGCAAAAGAAACCTTTGCACTGTATCTTGAACTCTGGCAATAATAAAAGTAAACCTAATGAAGTAAGTTCTGTGATGCAAGTTACAGCTTCTGCATGGAAAAATATTACCATCTCACTTGACCTAACCAGTATCGTCAAATGCCCGTACATCAAAATCTACTGATCACACCTGCCCACCAGATAGGTCTGCCTGACCAGCAGCGATCGTACTAGTTTGATTCCAGCTATTCTGCACTGACCGACATAAATGCTCACTTTTGAAAACGTTTCCTCCCTCGAACAATGCACAACTAAGGAATTTGATGTTTCACTCTAAAGACGGTTGACATACTCCAGAACTTAATTTCCAACCTGTCTATGTATCATCAGTAATCTAGGCCACAGTGCCAGCACACCCTTCATCTGCTCTGAATACCAACTCTAAGTAGTTGACTTTCTTACACTGATCCCAGTTACGCCAGGTTGCAGTTTCTCATCCTGAACGCTCCTTTAAGACAACTCTCTACTTGCTCTAAATTGTTTTGCCATTCATGCTAATTATTACCCCAATGTCATAAGCCATGTGCCTTTACATCACATGATCAGATACCTGATGGAAATCCAGATATATTATATTTCTTTTGTTTCTCAGCCCTGTTGTGCTACCTATTCTGCTGAGTATTTCCAGCATTCTGTCTTTGAATTTCAGGCTTTCCACGCCTGCAAACTACTGCTGCTCGATTATACATTATCTATGGGTTCCTCTTTATTCACTCTGTTGTATTTTCAAAGAATTCTAATCAATTTCTCAAACAAAGTTTTGTGGAAGGGTCCCAAACCGAAATGTCGCCTGTCCATGTGTAATAAGGAACTGCAGATGCTGGTTTACAGCGAAGATGGACACAAAATGTTGGAATAACTCAGCTGGTCAGGCAGCATCTCTGGAGAAAAGGAATAGGTGGTGTTTTGGGGCATGATCCTTCTGACTGAGTCGATGTCTGCCAGAGATGCTGCCTGTCCTGCTGAGTTACTCCAGCATTTTGTATCTCTCATGTACAGTCTTTCCACTGACTGGTTAGCACGTAACAAAAGCTTTTCACTGCGCCTCAGTTCATGTGACAATATACTAAACTAAACTAAAGCTTTTGTGAAAATCAGTATCTGCAATTCCTTCTTTCTGCAATTTTCCTGTTAACACCCTGTTAATGCACTTTATTGTTTTGTTATTAATTAAATGTTCTGCCATTACTTAAAATAATCCAGCATTTTCCCCAAAAGAAGTGTTAGATTATATAAGGTTAAAGCTTTCTGCTTTCAGTTCACATTCTTTCTTGAATTAAGTTGTGACTGTGAAGGTGCCATAGATCACAGAGTTGAACAGAACAGATAATGGCCCTTTGCCATGGTGTCGAACTGCATAGTTCAAAACAACATATCATCTTATGAACCTTAAAGCGCCAGAGATAGACACAAAATGCTGGAGTAACTCAGCGAGTCAGGTAGCATCTCTGGAGAAAAGGATTAGGTGGCATTTTGGGTCGAGACCCTCTTCATCCTGAAGTCTTCCGACAGTGCCAATCTACACAGCTTAACAATTGATTTGTAAAATTATGCGTTTCTTATTTTTCAGAAGGAAATGGGAGGAAAGGCAGGCACATAGGCCTTATTGCCGTGTGTGTGCTGATATTGCTGGCCATTGTCTTGGCAGTAATTGTTTGGTGGAGAAAAAAGAGGAAAGGTAAGATGGGAAAATAGTGATGCACTGTTGCTAGTAAAGGTGTTAGACTTGAAGACATTATCGACCTCCAGTATGATAAGGCAGCAGTGACACCTGAAATAGCTTGACAGTCACGACTGTCAACACACCTTTGTGCTGTGGTTAAATGTTTCTAATAATCAGATGTTTGAAAATTGTTCATTTGAATTCAGAGTAAAAAAAAATAGTTAAACGTAATAGATTCACTGCACCAAATCCTAGAAATATCATTGAATCATTGAAAACTACAGCATGAAAGCAGTCCTTTCTGCCCAGAGTGTCCATGCCAACCTGTTCTCATGACTTCTATATCATTGCACGTTCTCATCCAGTCACCCACTCACTAGTGGCAATTTACGGTGGCCAATTAAACTACAAACTGACGAATCTTTGGGATGTGTGAGGAAACCGGAGCTCCTGGAGGAATCCAATGTGGTCACACGGAGAACGTGCAAACTCCACATGGATGTCACTCAAATTGAACCCGGGTCTCTGTTGCTGTGAGGCAGCAGCTGTACTAGCTGTGACACTGTGCTGCTCTGTTGGGGGCTCGCACTGTTCATAATCCAAGTCAGCTACTAGGCAGATTGGTTGCAGTTTAACATTTCCTAGTTTAGTTTACTTTAATTTAGAGATACAGTGCGGAAACAGACTCTTCAGCCCACCGAGTCCACGCTGACCAGCGATCCCCGCATATTAACACTATCCTATAAACACATAACAAGCCAATTAACCTACATACCTGTACGTCTTTGGAGTGTGGGAGGAAACCTTAGATCTCAGAGAAAACCCACGCGGTCATGGGGAGTACGTACAAACTCTGTACAGACAGCGCCCGTAGTCGGGATCGGACCCGGGTCTCCGGCGCTGCAAGCGCTGTAAGGCAGCAACTCTACCGCCGCGCCACAGTGGCTGCCACCATGGCCACAGTTGCTGGAAGACTCAAAATGAAGTGGGCATGTGAGTGGTGGTGGGAGAAATGGTTCAAGGTGGAAAGCCGAATGAATGAGCAACAACATGACATGTGGACTATAGTGTGACACAGGGCAGCACGGAGCCATAGACCTGAATTCAATATCGACATCGGCTGTTGAATCTGTAGAGTTTGCATGTTGTTCCTGTGACCAATTGAGTTTCCCCCGGTGCTATGGTTTCCTCCCACAGCCCCAAAAATTGTTTGGTAAGTTAGTTTCCCCCTAGATTGTGCATGATACAATGTGGGGAGAGCTGATGAGAATGTGGGACAAATGTAGGATTTGTGTACAAGAATGGTTGGTGTAAACTCAGTGGGCCAAAGGCCATGTTTGTATGCTGCATATTTCCATGACTCTTAATGATGAAGACAAACACTGAATATTTTTAAACTATAAGATTGGGAAAGACTGAGAGACAGTGCCAGAGTAACTCAGCAGGTCAGGCAACATCCCTAGAGACAATGGAAAGGTATCATTCTGGTTTGAGGTTCTTCAGCCAAATTAACATGATTATTCCTCCGCTTAAGTCTGATAGAAGAGTATGGATGCACCTCAACCACTGACTTGCTCAACAAGTGCCTCAATGAGTGGAATTAAAGTACGTTTGGAGTAACATGCACCAGTCCTTAAAATCTTTCATTTCCCTAATCCCAAGAGAGCTGGATGATCAGGCTTTTAGTGTGAATTCAAAGTCATCTATATCACGGGTTTCTTGCCTGTGATCACGTTGTTGTAAGAGATATTTTAGCGATGAATTGCAGTTCACTTTTCCCCTGTCTAAAGGAGTTATTGTGTTGAATATTGTATCATAACAAGTGGAAGGGAAAGTCAATGTAGGATTTAGAGTTTGAATGTAGGGCAGCATGGTGGTGCAGCCGGTAGAACTGCTGCCTCGCAACCCCAGAGACCCAGGTTTAATCTGGACCTCGGGTACTCTCTGCGTGGAGTTTGCACGTTCTCCCGGTGAGCATTTGTCTTCGTCAGGGTGCTCGGTTTCCTCCCATATCCCAAAGATGAGTGGGTTTGTAGGTAATTAGCCTCTGTAAATCACCCTGAGAGTGTAGGGAGTGGATGGAAAATCTATTATGAATGGGTGATTGGTGGTTAGTATGGATTTGGTGGCACAAAGGGCCTGTTTACAAACTGTATCTCTGAACTAAACTAAATTGGAAGTCAGAAGGTGTTAGCTGATGTATCTTTACACCAGCTGCAAATGTCATGAATTGAGAATTGATTGCAAATGTTATAGAATATTATGAACAAAACTGGATGATCAAAATGACAAGAAGGATGAAGAGCAGAGTGTCCATTGAAATAACAGACATGCTGCTTTCTCTAGCATTTGGCCTTGGCTGTGTAATATTTCCTCCTCAAAATGCAATGTTCCCAGGAACTGCTTGTCTGTGCCACCAGTCAGCAAATATATTTCCTCAAACACAGGTTCTGCTTTCATGGTATCAAGATGTCTAACAGTTCCAGCACCCAGATCAGAACCAAGCCATTTCTCACCTTGCCAAAGCTATGAAAGCATCAACAATTTAGTAATTGAACATCAACGCCATGCACATTTGACGTGAGGCAATGGTTTTAGCTTATTATCACTGTAAACGAGTCGTGGTCATGGGTTTGCCATTGTGGTCACTATTAGTGAGGGTGATTAACTAATATTTAGCAGTGAAACAGAAAGGAATTGGCTTTTCAAGCCCACGGCGCCATAGAGTCATATGGCATGGAAACAGGCCCGTTGCCTCAACTTGGCCATGCCAACAAGGAGTCCATGTTTAACTAGACCTCTTTGCCTGCAATTGACCCAAATCTCCCTGAACCTTTCCTATCTATGTACCCGTCCAAGTGTGTTTTAAATGGGGTTTTTTAGTATCATCCTCAACTACTCCCCTAGGAATGTTGCTCCATATTTCCACTTCCCTAGTAATTCTTTTCCCTCTCAACTTAAACTTAAGTCCTCTGGTTCTTGATTACACAAGGCTGGTTAAAAGATTCTATGCATGCAATCTGTGTATGCCCCTTGATTTTATAGACCTCTCTAAGATCACCCCTCAGCCTCTTGCCTGCTAACGAATAAAGTCCTATCATAGACAATAGACAATAGACAATAGGTGCAGGAGTAGGCCATTCAGCCCTTCGAGCCAGCACCGCCATTCAATGCGATCATGGCTGATCACTCTCAATCAGTACCCCGTTCCTGCCTTCTCCCCATGCCCCCTCACTCCGCTATCCTTAAGAGCTCTATCCAGCTATCTCTTGAAAGCATCCAACGAACTGGCCTCCACTGCCTTCTGAGGCAGAGAATTCCACACCTTCACCACTCTCTGACTGAAAAAGTTCTTCCTCATCTCCGGTCTAAATGGCCTACCCCTTATTCTTAAACTGTGGCCCATTGTTCTGGACTCCCCCAACATTGGGAACATGTTTCCTGCCTGTAATGTGTCCAATCCCCTAATTATCTTATATGTTTCAATAAGATCCCCCCTCATCCTTCTAAATACCAGTGTATACAAGCCTAATTGCTCCAGCCTTTCAACATACGACAGTCCCGCCATTCCGGGAATTAACCTAGTGAACCTACGCTGCACGCCCTCAATAGCAAAAATATCCGTCCTCAAATTTGGAGACCAAAACTGCACACAGTAATCCAGGTGCGGTCTCACCAGGGCCCGGTACAACTGTAGAAGAACCTCTTTGCTCCTATACTCAACTCCTCTTGTTATGAAGGCCAACATTCCATTGGCTTTCTTCACTGCCTGCTGTACCTGCATGCTTCCTTTCAGTGACTGATGCACTAGGACACCCTGATCTCATTGAACATCCCCTCTTCCTAACTTGACACCATTCAGATAATAATCTGCCTTTCTATTCTTACTTCCAAAGTTAATAACCTCACACTTATCTACATTAAACTGCATCTGCCATGTATCCGCCCACTCACACAACCTGTCCAAGTCACCCTGCAGCCTTATTGCATCTTCCTCACAATTCACACTACCCCCCAGCTTAGTATCATCTGCAAATTTGCTAATGGTACTTTTAATCCCTTCATCTAAGTCATTAATGTATATCGTAAATAGCTGGGGTCCCAGCCCCGAACCTTGCGGTACCCCACTGGTCACTGCCTGCCATTCCGAAAGGGACCCATTTATCCCCACTCTTTGCTTTCTGTCTGTCAACAAATTTTCTATCCATGTCAGTACCCTACCCCAATACCATGTGCTCTAATTTTGCCCACTAATCTCCTATGTGGGACCTTGTCGAAGGCTTTCTGAAAGTCGAGGTACACCACATCCACTGACTCTCCCCTGTCAATTTTCCTAGTTACATCCTCAAAAAATTCCAGTAGATTTGTCAAGCATGATTTCCCCTTCGTAAATCCATGCTGACTCGGAATGATCCTGTTACTGCTATCCAAATGCTCAGCAATTTCGTCTTTTATATTTGACTCCAGCATCTTCGCCACCACTGATGTCAGACTAACTGGTCTATAATTACCCGTTTTCTCTCTCCCTCCTTTCTTAAAAAGTGGGATAATATTTGCTATCCTCCAATCCACAGGAACTGATCCTTAATCTATAGAACATTGAAAAATGATCTCCAATGCCTCCACTATTTCTAGAGCCACCTCCTTAAGTACCCTGGGATGCAGACCATCAGGCCCTGGGGATTTAATCAGCCTTCAGTCCCATCCTCTCCCTGAATCTCAGGCCCTGTTAATGACCCCTATAGTGGGATGACCAAAACTTACAACAATTCTCCAAACGCTGCCCAACCAACGTCTTGCACCACAGGAGCAGATCATCCCAAAGTTTTTATTCAGTACCTATATTATTCAGACGGCCAGAGAAGGTTGTGCTGTGAGGGGAAAATTACATGTCATTGATGTTCATGATTATTCTGTTCTTTGTGCCTGGCCATTTTAACTTTGTCCCATTTTACTTTGTTTATGATATTGTACAAGATTTGCAATCACACCTCCTAATTGACTAAAGTTATCCCAATTAACTAAATGCCTAATATGGCATTTAACTTATTGCACATATTCAGTGCACGGTAGAAGCTGCAGCTTTTCACAAAGGGCAAGTTTATTTTACATACTATGTGGTTGGTGCCTGGAATGCACTGCCAGGGATGGTGGAGTTTGGGCTGCACCTTCGCGGGTGCATGGAGATGCAGGGGCTGGAGGGACATGAATCACTTGCATGCCGTTGCTGCCTAACTGGTGTCTGTCCGACTGATCTGGAGGAATTTCAATGGGACCTGATGGTCAAAGTGGCAGGGAGTACTTCCTGGGTCCCAATGTGTTGAATTCTCAGAATTTTATGATGCATGGGAATGCCCCTGAAGTAGGGGAACAGGCCCTACGGCCAACAATGTTTGTGCTGAACATGATGCAAATTAAGGCAGAGTGGTGCAGCTGATAGAGCTGCTGCCTCAGAGCGTCAGACACAGGGGTTCATTCCTAACCTCGGTTGTTGTCTGTGTGAAGTTTGCATGTTTCCATGTGACCACATGGCTTTCCACTGTGCTCCAGTTTCCACACACATACCAAAGATGCCAGGGTTTATGAGTTAATAGGCCTCTGTAATTTGACCCTAGTGTGGGTGTGAAAGTTGGATAACATAGAACTTGCATGAACTAAACTGATTGAAGGAATATTATGTTTCTTGTTTAGTTTAATTTAGAGACATAGTGCTGAAACAGACACTTTGGCCACTGAGTCCGCACCAACCAACGAACACCCACACATGCTAGGGACACAAGCCAATTAACCAACAAACCTACACGTCTGTTTTTGGAATGTGGGAGGAAACTGGAGCACCCGGAGAAAACCTATGCAGTCACGGAGAAGATAGAAACTGCACAGACAGCACCCGTAGTGAGGATCAACCCTGGGTGTCTGGCGCTGTGACATTATGTCTTGTAGGAAAATGTTATGTGGGATGAATCAACAGTTGAAGTGAATAAACAAATTGCATCTTTCTGAGTTCTGTTCTCTGCTATGCCATTTCTCAGTTGTCTAATATTTAATTTCCCTCCTCAGATTATCAAACTATTCAACCAAACCAGAACAGGCGCTGCTAACCAATTGCTGAATAGAAGATTTCATGGATGTGATTGAAATGCAGGAACTGAAATATATGGAAAAAGTTAAATTAAATTGACTAAACATGACAGAATTTCATAATAGACTGTCCTGTATTTGTACAAATTAGCGCTACGCAATAATTGATGCTGATCACAGCTGATCTGACTTAGGCCTCAACTCCTTTACTGTGCTTATTCTACATAGGGTACAATTCCCTGTTCTTTTATATATATCCGATTTCTCTTGAAATACCTCAAATGTTCTAACCTCCTTTGTGTCAAAATGCTGCTGCTCTGCAAAATGGATGACCAGTCTATGCTACTTTCTCCAATGTAGAAGAGGCCACATTGTGTACACTGAATGCAGTGGACAAGGTTGGACGAGGTGCAGCTGAACATCTGTTTCACATGGGATTGTCTTGTCCCTTTATTTCCCCTTTCCACCATGCATTATCCATCAATGCATCACCCCATCGTACCTCTTTAATACCTTCATAAGGTTAACTCTGATTCGTGTCAACTCCAAGGAACACAGAACCAATGACTTCAGCCATTCATGGTAAGGCAACACTTGCTTATTCCAGGAATCTCTTCTGGGTGATATCCAATATTAATATATCCTTTCTTAAATCTGGGGACCAAAGTGTACACAGTGCTCCCTATAAGTCCTTAGCCACCTCATGTACCATAATTTCAATAGTAACCTACTTTTGAATGCCAATATGCTATTTGCCTTCTGTGTTGTGCTGCATCTACCGGCTGCTGTTTCCTTTGGCACTTTAAGCACTTGAATCTCTTGTACTGCACTCATTTGCAATCTCCCTCCATTTAGATAATAGCTCCCTTTTGAATTGCTCTTACCAAAGTGTGTGAGCACATATTTTCCATTAATAAACTCCATTTGCCAGGTTTATGTTCACCTAACAAAAAGTCATAGGGCCACATAACATTGAAACAGGTACTTCAGCCTAATGCTCCAAGCTGAACAAAATGCTGCATCAATGTTAGTCACATTTGCCAGCATTTGGCCCACAGAACTCTCAACATGTTCTATCCATGTACGTGTCCAAGTGTCTTTTCAATGTTGTTATTCTACCTTCTCAAGCAGCTCATTCCATACACCCATTAACCACTGAGTGGTGAAAGTTGCCCCTCAGGTTCCTACTGAATCTTCCTCCTCACCTTAAACCTGTCTTTGCTGGTTCTTCGCCCTGGGTAAAAGAAACTGTGCATTCCCATGATCAATTGCCCTCGTGATTTTAGATGGCTCTATAAGATCACCAATTAAAAAGTTTCAATTATAGATAGAGTGAGACTTGGTGCATATTTCCAACAAGAATTATGGACTAAAAAAGGCCAGTAGAAGTAGTTAGTTAGTTTAGTTTATTTGTCATTCCACTCCTTACAGATCATGTAACGAATGGGACGAAACATAGTGCCTCCGGGGGCCATCGTGCAATACAAATGCAAAACATATAGACAGGATGACAGTGCAGTACAATACAAAACAGTACAATACAGTTATACACTGCAATACAATACATATAGACAGGACAATGAAGCATGTAAACAGTAAAAGGTAAAGCATTGTAAGGCAACTTGGTCAAACAGCATCTGTGGAGGCAAATGGAATATACCAACATTTCAGGTCAAGGCACTGCATTAGAATTGAAAGAGAGGATGGCAAGATTCTAACAGTTTGAAGGAGGAATGGGGCAGAACCTGGTAAGTGACAGGTTAAATCAGGAGGGAAAGGGATGATGGGCAGTTGGAGCAAGGTTGGTGTCGGGGTGGTTGTGGGAAAACAAATGAACACCAGTGGTGTGGATGCTGATATATGAAAACTTAATATTCATACCATTGGCTTGTAAGTCCACCCAGGTGGACTATCAGATATTTTGCTTAAGATTTTCAGTGCCCAAGGTTAACAACAGATGGGTCAGCGTGAGAGTGGGAAGGGGTGTTAAAATATCATACAACAGATTTCAGGATGATCTTTGCTTCAAAGGGTATGTGCTCTACAAAATCGTTGACGTTTCAGCTAGTTTCTCCAATGTAGAGAAGACCACAGTGTGAGCACTGAATGCAGTAGATAAAGTTGGAAGAGGTTCAAATGAACCTCTGTCTCACTTGGAAAGTTTGTTCTCCTGTTGTTCACCTCTTCCTCCTCTTCCCCTACCTGTTTCCATCTACCCATTATCTTCTCCCCACCTTGTTCTACTTTTGACCTACCTGGTTGCTATGTATTCCTCCCTGGTTGCTATGTATTGGCAATCCATCCTCTTCCCTTAC
>NC_135971.1:38339359-38344359 GCF_053455715.1 Rhinoraja longicauda | reverse complement strand
CAACCTCTCTACATCAGCGAGACCAAGCGCAGGCTCGCCGATCGTTTCGCTGAACACCTCCGTCTTAACCTACCTGATCTCCCGATGGCTCAGCACTTCAACTCTCCGTCCCATTCCCAATCTGACGTTTCTGTCCTGGGCCTCGTCCATTGTCAGAGTGAGGCCCAGCGCAAATTGGAGGAACAACACCTCATATTTCGCTCGGGTAGTTTACATCTCAGTGGTATGAACATTGGCTTCTCTAACTTCAGATCGCCCTTGCTTTCCCTCTCCATCCCCACTCCCTTCCCAGTTCTCCCACTAGTCTTACTGTCTCCGACAACATTCTATCTTTGTCTCGCCCCCTCCCCTGACATCAGTCTGAAGAAGGGTCTCGACCCGAAACGTCACCCATTCCTTCTTTCTAGAGATGCTGCCTGTCCCGCTGAGTTACTCCAGCATTTTGTGTCTACCTTCTATCATCAAGGATCTCCACCATCTGAGCCATGCCCTCTTCTCACTGCCACCATTGGGCAGGAGTTGCAGAACCCTGAACCTCACACCACAGGTTCAGGAACAGCTACTTTTGTATAACTACCATGTTCTTGAACCCACCTGCACAACACTAATCCTACTTCGAACTGGAACACCACAATCCTCCTCTTGCCCGACCATAGACTTGGTTTTTTTCTAATTATTGCACCAATGTTTTTTCTTTCATTTTTTAAAAATGTATAATTTGTTTTTTGTGTGTTTGTCTGAATCTATGTGCTGTGGTGCTGCTTGTGCATATGACAATAAACTCAACTTAAGTTGACGTTATTACAAGGTGAAAAGAATTTGCATGAAAATTTTAAAAGTGGTTTCTTATCAGTCATGCATGACATTTTTATTCTTAAAATGAGCAAGGTAATTGGCCATGGAAGATTGGGAGTAAGGTCTTAATAGCATTCACCCATTGCTTGCCAAGCCATTACTAATCAAGAATCTTTAGCAGGAGTGGTATGTACATTGATGTATACGTCATGACTGACCACATGAGGTGCTCAGATTGTTTCCAAACGACAAGGTACTTGCTGAAAAGTTTACTCGTCTGATTTTCTCTATCCTCCATAATGTGTCTGTAGGAATATGTCTGCCTCTTGCAGAGCAGTTTCCTATGAAGGAACATAACATGCTTATATTTATCCTCAGGGTACCCCACCCAATCCATTATCAAACAGAGGCTATGTTAACTGTTTTTTTAAACACGCAGTAATATATTGTTGTAGAATGCAAAATAACAGACTGACTAGATGCAGAATTTATTTTTAATGGCTCCACAAAAACACAAGTAATCCCTGGGGATGCGGTTTGGTGGAGTAGAGTGTGGCGGAGGATCTGAAAGTGACCTATATATATATCCATCTATCTCCATATACTAAAACTCAGATCTTACACATATATATATATATATATATATATATATATATATATATATATATATATATGTGTGTGTGTGTGTGTGTGTGTGTGTGTGTGTGTTTACATATATCTCTCTGAAATGTTGAAATTTGAGATTTGGTTCTGGACATGTGCACCTACAGCCAAAACGGTAAACCATAGCACCACAATTTTAGCACCACCTTAATCACCACTCTCCTGTCGACTGTTTAAAACAGGTTTTATTTTAATTGGTCTTATATTTTTTAAGTTAGAGAGATTTTAAAGTTTCAAAGTTTCATTTCTAATTTCATTTCTAACCAAACTTTTCAAAGTGCTCTGCGTATGACGTCACAATGGGGCACGCACAACCTCTCTCATCACTCGTCTGAACAAGATGGATGTCGTTAGTGAGGCTGCCGCCCGCTGTCAGTTGCTCCTTCTCCTCTGGGAGGAGGGCAGGGTGGGAAGGAGGGAAGATTGGGGTGGGGGGAGAGTGGGGTGCGGGCAGGGAGAGTGGGGTGTATATATATATATAAACTTTTATATATATACTAGCACAAGTGTGCCCGTTGGGCCCGTCCTCGTAGGGTTTCCATTGTAACCGGGAGGGGAGTGGGGGGGTGGGAAGGGGGAGGGAGGGAAGAGGGGAGGGGGAGGGAGGGGGGGAGGGGAGGGGGAGGGAGGGGGGGAGGGAGAGGGGAGGGAGGGGGGTAGGGGGAGGGGATGGGGGAGGGAGGGGGACCTCCCCTTTTCCCAGTACCCCTCTTTCCCCATTGGGCCCGTCCTCGTAGGGTTTCCATTGTAACCGGGAGGAGGGGAGGGAGGGAAGGGGGAGGGAGGGAGGGAGGAGGGAGGTGTGGAGGGAGGAGGGGAGGGGGAGGGAGGGGGGAGGGGAGGGGGGAAGGGGGGGAGGGGGAGGGAGAGGGGTAGGGGGGGAGAGGGAGGGGGAGGGGGAAGGGGGAGGGAGGGGGACCTCCCCTTTTCCCAGTACCCCTCTTTCCCCGTTGGGCCCGTCCTCGTAGGGTTTCCATTGTAACCAGGAGGGGAGTGGGGGGGAAGTGGGGGGGAGGGAAGGGGGAGGGAGGGAGGAGGGAGGTGTGGAGGGGGGAGGGAGGGGGGGAGGGGAGGGGGGAATGGGGGAGGGGGGAGGGAGAGGGGAGGGAGGGGGGTAGGGGGGAGGGGGAGGGAGGGGGAGGGGAGGGGGGAAGGGGAGGGAGAGGGGAGGGAGAGGGAGGGGGGAGGGGAGGGGGAGGGGAAGGGAGGGAAGGGGAAGGGGGAGGGAGGAGGACCTCCCCTTTTCCCAGTACCCCTCTTTCCCCGTTGGGCCCGTCCTCGTAGGGTTTCCATTGTAACCGGGAGGAGGGGAGGGAGGGAAGGGGGAGGGAAGGAAGAGGGAGGTATGGAGGGAGGAGGGGAGGGAGGGGGGGTGAGGGGGGGAAGGGGGGAGAGGGGAGGGAGGCAGGTAGGGGGGGAGGGGGGAGGGAGGGGGAGGGGAGGGGGAAGGGGGGAGGGATGGGGACCTCCCCTTTTCCCAGTACCCCTCTTTCCCCGTTGGGCCCGTCCTCGTAGGGTTTCCATTGTAACCGGGAAGAGGGGAGGGAGGGAAGGGGGAGGGAGGGAGGAGGGAAGTGTGGAGGGAGGAGGGGAGGGGGAGGGGGGAAGGGGGGAGGGAGGCGGGTGGAGGGGGGAGGGAGGGGGGAGGGGGGAGGGAGGGGATGGGGAGGGGGGAGGGAGGGGAGGGAGGGGGAGGGGAGGGGGGAGGGAGGAGGACCTCCCCTTTTCCCAGTACCCCTCTTTCCCCATTGGCCCGTCCTCGTAGGGTTTCCATTGTAACCGGGAGGAGGGGAGGGAGGGAAGGGGGAGGGAGGGATGAGGGAGGTGTGGAGGGAGGAGGGGAGGGGGGAGGGAGGGGGAGGGGGGAAGGGGGGAGGGAGAGGGGTAGGGGGGAGGGGGAGGGAGGGGTGGAGGGGAGGGGGGAAGGGGGAGGGAGGGGGACCTCCCCTTTTCCCAGTACCCCTCTTTCCCCGTTGGGCCCGTCCTCGTAGGGTTTCCATTGTAACCGGGAGGGGAGGGAGGGGAGGGAGGGAGGAGGGAGGTGTGGAGGGAGGTGTGGAGGGAGGAGGTGAGGGGAGGGAGGGGAGGGGGGTGGAGGGGGGAAGGGGGGGAGGGGGGAGGGCGAAATCAGAGAAACCGCTGTTACGCGCATATATATATATATAACACAAGATCTGAGTTTTAGTAGTATACTAGCACAAGTGTGCCCGTTGGGCCCATTCCCACCCCCCCCATTCTCTCCTCCCCCAACCCCAATCTTACTCTCCCCACACCCCCCCTTTCCCCACGACCTCCCCTTTTCCCAGTACCCCTCTTTCCCCCACCACCAAGCCCCCTCCAGACGACCCCTGTTGTCCCCCTCCCCAGTCCCCATTCTCAGACCCCGCCACCATTCTCTCTCCCCCAGACACACTCTTACTCTCCCCCACCCCCCCCCCCCCTTTCCCCAGCACACCCATTTCCCCTACTCTCTCTTGCCCCCAGCACCAACAGGTCGGGGGGGGAGCGCATCAGTGAAAGGTCGGGGGGGGGGGGGGGGGGAGGGGGGAGCGCATTAGTGAAAGGTCAGGGGGGGGGGAGGGGGGAGCGCATTAGTGAAAGGTCCGGGGGTGGGGGGGGGGAGCGCATCAGTTAAAGGTCCGGGGGGGGGGGGGAGCATCAGTGAAAGGTCCGGGGGGGGGGGATAGCGGGGAGAGGATCTCCCGGGTGTGGGAGAGAGGAGAGAAGCAAGGGGAGAGGAGAGAAGCAAGGGGAGAGGAGAGAAGCAAGGGGAGAGGAGAGAAGCAAGGGGAGAGAGGAGCACAGACGAATAGCAGCGCCACGCTGAAAGCCTTCAATAAATCAATCGGAGAGGGGTGCATGGGCATTTTGACGTCACACGCTGAAGGCCATGGAAAAAACGGCTGGAATATTTTTTTTTTTTTACTAAAACCTCTGTAACTTTAAAAATATACGACCGAATCAAATAAAAACATCATTTTCCACCAGCGTTCAGCGTCGTGATTAAGGCGGTGCAAAAATCGTGGCGCTACGGTTGACCGTTTTTGCCGAAAATCAGCCGAAAAAATGAGAGATTTCTTTTGTGACTTTTAAACCTCTGTAACTTAAAAACTATACGACCGAATTAAATAAAAAATATCATTTTCGGCAAGCGTCCAGCAGTGTGATTAAGGCGGTGCAAAGATTGTGGCGCTACGCCTCACTGTTTTGCAGAAATCAGCCGAAATCACTGTTACAAATATACATACAAGTCAGAGTTTTAGTAAGATTAGATAGAAGATAGATATATATATATATATATATATATATATATATATATATATATATATATATATATATACCCTATATATTTTTCAGAAGTGTAACTCATACATTTCAAAAGTTCTTGGACAAAAGGTATTTCTTCTGCAGGAGATAAAACTTGTTCTGTAAAAATTCCAACACATTTTAGGAATACATTTAATTACAATTTGATGAGTGGTACAGTAGCATAGCAGTTATGTTGTTAGATTAGTAAACCAGAGGCCTGGATTAATGATCCA